>NC_141041.1:422500-612500 GCF_052040795.2 Danio rerio
AGTTTGATAGAGTTTTGTCGCCATCTGCAGGGTGCCATTGCCTAATGCATGGTATTAAAGTAAAGGTGAGACTCTCGTCTGTGTTTTAACTCCAGTTTTAGGCCTCTTGGATGATCCTTGGCCAGGGGTGTCCAAACTTGGGCTGCATCCGAAACCGCCTACTACTCAGTTGGTGCTGCATTTGAATGTAAACGTAGTACTCGGCCGTTAGAAAAGTGCGTTCTATACAGGATGAATGTGAAAAGTGTGAATGGATTTCAGACGTACTACATCCGCCATTTGCGTCGCTTCACTCCCGTCCATGAATTCGCTCGCGGGGCATTATGGGATAGCGCAGCATGCATGGGATGCGCACTGCAGAATCTCACCGGAAGTAGTTAGTCATCCGGGAACTTCTTGCTTCTATGTATTCGGACATACTACTCGGCTCGCATACTGATTTTAGCGTACTATATAGTATGGAAGTATGCGGTTTCAGAAGCAGCCTTGGTCTTGGAGAGCCGGTGTCCTGCACAGTTCAGCTCCAACCCCAATCTGACACTCCTGGGCTAGCTGATCAAGCTCTTACTAGGCTTTCTAGAAACATCCATGCAGGTATTTTGAGGCAAGTTGGAGCTAAAATCTGCAGGACAGCGGCCCTCCAGGACTGAGTTTAGACACCCCTGTCCTAGGCTAACATATATAAATAAATCTCTCGCTAAAAAAAGCAAAAAATTTAAATTCATTACTGCGTATTTTTTCAAGTTCAGAGTGTTTTCTGTAAAACGAGACCATTTTCATGCATTTATTCCAATGTGTTATTGTTGTGGAGCGTCGCGTACACTGTTAATCCACACGTGACTCCAGATGAGCTCTCACAGAGAGAAAATGAAAACAAAACTTCACTGCAGCAAACTATAAAAGCAACACTTCACGCTTGTTTTGCCAACACAACGTGGCGTCTCTGTCATCTAAACACTGTGACAGTAATGAATATTAATGAAGTTGCACAATAGAGCGCGCTGATTGGTTTGAACCAAGCTTTACTCATGCATTAATGCAGCACACTGTAAGACGTAATAAGACACACTCTGGCACAGACGTCCAGTCTGCACGCTGGAATACACGCTATTATCTCATGACCGTGACGCAGCTTCAAAAATTCGTTTCAAACCGGAAGTACGAATTTGCTCGAAATAACGCAAAAACAACCAATTTACACTTTTTAGTGAAATATAGGTGTCCTAATAGTGTTTTTAGCAGTGTGGGACACATATACCACTGTCAACAGCTCAACACATGTGTTCTGGTGTTTCGTGACCCTTTAATAAAACAACAAGAGTGATGACAGCAGCTGTACAGCCATCATGACCACAGCGCTCACTGCAGGGATGATGTCACACATCCTGTAACTATAGCGACCGCTCTGACTGTAATAATGATGCCGTGCGTGATCACGGGTGATGATGCAGGTGTGTTTGCTGCTGTTGTTTACTTCTGGTTTGCCTGCAGCGTGAGCGTCAGACGCAGAAGGAGGAGGCGCAGGAGCTCACAGAGAAGCTGGACCAGCAGTGGAGAGACATCCAGAGCCTTCTGGCCCACAAGACCCCCAAAGCAGAGCGCAGAGAGCAGCCCGACAAACCACAGGTGAGAGTGTGTTATAACTGTGTGTGTGTGTGTGTGTGTGTGTGTGTGTGTGTGTCGTAATAGATATGTGTGTGTTGTAATGTGTGTATGTGTGTGTGTTTCAGCTGGACCCGTATGATATGGCGGTGCGTGAGCTGGGCTTCGAGATGAAAGCTCAGCCCTCAGAGAAGCTGAAGAGTGCAGAAGAAGAGGCCAGAGAGCAACAGCGCCGCCTGCAGGACCTGGAGGTGCAACACTCAACACATTACAATACACACACTGCACAACAGAACTCTACACTACACATCACAACTCAACACTGCACAACACTGTGCAATTCTGCAGATCACTCACTGAATCGTGTGTGCTTGCGTGCGTGCGTGCGTGTGTGTGTGTGTGTGCGTGTGTGTTTTTGTCCCGCAGGCCGACAGACTGAAGAGGATGATGGGAGAGTCAGAGGCGTCCGCTCACACACACACACACATCTCTGCTGACGACATTAATGATGGATTCATACTGGATGGAGACAAGCGCAACACACTCACATACAAGGTAACACACACACACACACACACACACACACTCACGCTCGCTCTTAACCAGAAGGCTGTTGGTGCGCGCTGATTATTCTTACTGTCTGCAGGACGGGAAGTGGAGCATGGGGGGTGAGGAAGAGGAGGAGGAGGAAGATGAAGCAGCAGCCAGTGGAGGAGGAGAGGAGGAGGAGGAGGAGGAGGAAGATGAAGATGCTGAAGGAGAAGAGGAGGAAGATGAAGATGGTGAAGATGATGGTGATCTTCAGTCTGAGGGTGCTGAGGAGGATGATGATGATGATGGTGATGAAGATGAAGAGCAGCTCAGAGATAAAGATGAGGAAGATCCTCCAGCAGAGACTGAAGAGCAGAAGACAGAAGCTCAGGAGGCTGCTAGAGCTGAGCTGCCATACACATTCACAGGTACACACACACACACACACATACACATTTACAGGTACACACACACACACATACACATTTACAGGTACACACACACACACACACACACACACACATACACATTTACAGGTACACACACACACACATACACATTTACAGGTACACACACACACACACACACACACACACACACACATACACATTTACAGGTACACACACACACACATACACATTCACAGGTACACACACACACACACACATACACATTTACAGGTACACACACACACACATACACATTTACAGGTACACACACACACACACACACACACACACACATACACATTTACAGGTACACACACACACACATACACATTTACAGGTACACACACACACACACACACATACACATTCACAGGTACACACACACACACACACATACACATTTACAGGTACACACACACACACATACACATTTACAGGTACACACACACACACACACACACACACATACACATTTACAGGTACACACACACACACATACACATTCACAGGTACACACACACACACACACACACACATACACATTCACAGGTACACACACATACACATTCACAGGTACACACACACACACACACATACACATTTACAGGTACACACACACACACATACACATTTACAGGTACACACACACACACACATACACATTCACAGGTACACACACATACACATTCACAGGTACACACACACACACACACATACACATTCACAAGTACACACACATACACATTCACAGGTACACACACACACACACACACATACACATTTACAGGTACACACACACACACACACACATACACATTCACAGGTACACACACATACACATTCACAGGTACACACACACACACACACACACACATACACATTTACAGGTACACACACACACACACACATACACATTCACAGGTACACACACATACACATTCACAGGTACACACACACACACACACACACACATACACATTTACAGGTACACACACACACACATACACATTTACAGGTACACACACACACACACACATACACATTCACAGGTACACACACATACACATTCACAGGTACACACACACACACACACACATACACATTTACAGGTACACACACACACACACATACACATTTACAGGTACACACACACACACATACACATTTACAGGTACACACACACACACACACATACACATTCACAGGTACACACACATACACATTCACAGGTACACACACACACACACACACACACACATACACATTTACAGGTACACACACTCACACATACACATTCACAGGTACACACACACACACATACACATTCACAGGTACACACACACACACACACACACACATACACATTTACAGGTACACACACACACACACATACACATTTACAGGTACACACACACACACACACATACACATTCACAGGTACACACACATACACATTCACAGGTACACACACACACACACACACACACACACATACACATTTACAGGTACACACACATACACATTTACAGGTACACACACACACACACACATACACATTCACAGGTACACACACATACACATTCACAGGTACACACACACACACATACACATTCACAGGTACACACACACACACACACATACACATTTACAGGTACACACACACACACACACATACACATTCACAGGTACACACACATACACATTCACAGGTACACACACACACACACACACACACATACACATTCACAGGTACACACACACACACACACATACACATTTACAGGTACACACACACACACATACACATTTACAGGTACACACACACACACACATACACATTCACAGGTACACACACATACACATTCACAGGTACACACACACACACACACACACACATACACATTCACAGGTACACACACACACACACACATACACATTTACAGGTACACACACACACACATACACATTTACAGGTACACACACACACACACACATACACATTTACAGGTACACACACTCACACATACACATTCACAGGTACACACACACACACACACACACACACATACACATTCACAGGTACACACACATACACATTCACAGGTACACACACACACACACACACACACACACACATACACATTCACAGGTACACACACATACACATTCACAGGTACACACACATACACATTCACAGGTACACACACACACACACACATACACATTCACAGGTACACACACACATACACATTCACAGGTACACACACACACACACACACACACACACACACATACACATTCACAGGTACACACACACACACACATACACATTCACAGGTACACACACACACACACACACACATACACATTCACAGGTACACATACACATTCACAGGTACACACACACATACAGACACACACACATATACATTCACAGGTACACACACACATACAGACACACACACATATACATTCACAGGTACATACACACATACAGACACACACACACATATACATTCACAGGTACACACACACATACAGACACACACACACATACACATTCACAGGTACACACACATACACATTCACAGGTACACACACACACACACACATACACATTCACAGGTACACACACACATACACATTCACAGGTACACACACACACACACACACACACACACACACATACACATTCACAGGTACACACACACACACACATACACATTCACAGGTACACACACACACACACACACACATACACATTCACAGGTACACATACACATTCACAGGTACACACACACATACAGACACACACACATATACATTCACAGGTACACACACACATACAGACACACACACATATACATTCACAGGTACACACACACATACAGACACACACACACATATACATTCACAGGTACACATACACAAACACATATACACATTAACAGGTGAGGACACACACATAGACACACATGTATATAATACACAAATACATGCGCGCACACACACACACATATAAAGGTGTATTATGCATGTGTGTGTGCTGTGTGTATTCATGTTTGTGTCATTATCTGTATTATTAATATTTTGTCTATTGTGTTTGTGTGTTTTGGGTTTATTATAAGTGTGTATTTTACTATATATAGTGTGTGTGTGTGTGTGTGTGTGTGTGTGTGTGTGTGTGTGTGTGTGTTTGCGCAGCTCCAGAGAGCTACAGTGAGCTGCAGTGTGTCCTGCAGGGCCGGAGCTCAGAGCAGCAGCGCCTCATAGTGGACAGAATAGTAAAGTGTCACCATCCCAGCCTGGCCACTGCGAACAAGAGCAAACTACAGGTCTGAGATCAGCACACACACACACACACACACACACACACACACACACACAAACACTCCAGTGTGTTCAACACTGTGTCAGCAAACACTTTTGTGAGAAACATTGTGTGTGTGTGTGTGTGTGTGTGTGTGTGTGTGTGTTGAATATATTGTGTGTTTGTGTTCAGAGGCTGTTTGGGTTTCTGCTGGAGTACATCAGTGAACTCACTACCCACAATCCCCCTGATCTCAGAACAGTCAACACACTCATCCCGTGAGTATCACACACACACACACACACACACACACAAAAATACGCACACATATTATCAGTTCAGTTGTGTTTATGTGTGTGTGTGTGTGTGTGTGTGTGTGTGTGTGTGTGTGTAGGCAGTTGTGCAGTCTGTGTCAGATGTTTCCGGACGCCGCGTGTAAAGCCGTGCAGACGCTCATCAGTGACGCCACACACACCATGGAGGAGACGCTGGAGGTCAAAGGTCGTGCTGCAATGCCGGGTCTGGACATGGTGCGCAGATCAACACACTCATGCAGAGGACGACACACACTGAACTGAAACTAACCGTGTGTGTGTGTTTGTGTGTTTGTGTGTTTGTGTGTGTGTGTGTGTGTGTGTGTGTGTGTGTGTGTGTGTGTGTGTGTGTGTGTGTGTGTGTGTGTGTGTGTGCGCGCAGCTGGTCCTGCTGAAGATCACGGCTCTGCTGTTTCCCACGTCAGACTTCAGGCATCCAGTGACGACTCCAGCGTTCCTCTACATCAGCCAGACCCTCACCAAGGTCACTACCTGTGTGTGTGTGTGTGTGTGTGTGTGTGTGTGTGTGTGTGTGTGTGTGTGTGTGTGTGTGTGTGTGTGTGTGTGTGTGTGTGTCTGATGTGTGTTTGTTATCATACTGATGTGTGCATGTGCGTATGTCTTATTGTGTGCATGTAACTGTCTATTACCTAATCACTGTGTGTGTGTGTGTGTGTGTGTGTTCAGTGTGCGGTGGTCTCTCTGGAGGATGTGTGTAAGGGTTTAATCCTCTGCTGTTTGGCGCTGGAGTTCGTCTCTCTCTCTCAGAGGTTTTTCCCAGAACTGATCAACTTCCTGCTGGGGCTCCTCAACCTGGCGGTCCCCGACAAGACCAGCACAGGTGTGTGTGTGTGTGTGTGTGTGTGTGTGTGTTTTCCTTAGTTCGATTATAATGGTGTGTTCATTCTCATGTCCTATATTGTGTCATCTGCGTAACGGAAGACTAACTCCTTGTATTTAATCAGGGTTTCCGTAGGTCTTAAAGTCTTAAAAAGTCTAAAATTTAAAAATGGAAATGTAAGGCTTAAAAAGTCTTAAATTGGCTGTTCTGGGTCTTAAATATTTCTGCACAGGTCTTCTGTTTCCGATGTCCATGTAACGCTACATCTGATGCTCATTTCAATTCTTTATTGTTGTTGTTGGTTTTCGTGGTGTTGTAGTTCTTCATTTCACTAGTCCAATTGTAATTTGCGGTATTACAACTACAAAAAACTTGCAGTAGCCCTCTCCCTTTGCACATGTGACCCGCTGGGCTGTTTGTGAGGTGACCTCTCCTCTCCTCTTGGCTGTTAAAGCGATACCTGTGGATCCAGACACCAGTGTGCCTGAGGTGTGAGTTTTCTCCTCTGTGTCTGTTACGGATTACCTGTGATAACCGTGTATTATTCACAAACAGACTGTAACCGCGGCTGTTCTTCCTGTCATCGCTGAACAGCGGCTTTATTTCTAAAGCCGACTGCAGCCCTTTCTGTTGAGCAGGTAAAGACAATAATCAGTCATAAGTGTGTAAGCCCTCACCTGTCAGCGCTCAAAAAGCAAGCGGGATCATATTGACATGAGTTTATTTGCTGTAAATGCTGCTGCTGCTGTCTTCTGTGTGTGTGTGTGTGTGTGTGTGTGTGTGTGTGTGTGTGTGTGTGTGTGTGTGTGTGTGTTGGAGTTGTGTTTGACTCATTCAGAAAGAGAGTTTTCTTTGAGCAGGTCAAATTAAGGCTACAGTTCACATGTCTGACTGCTGTGTTAAAGGACAAAATGTATTACAAATATTATATGAATATTGATATATTTATACATTTTAATAAAAATAAAATTGTGATGTGAAGAAAAAACCTAATTCTGTATGGAAAGCATCATCAATGCACGGAGAAATCGAATTGAACTGAATCAATGATAATCATAACCAAACCGTGAGAGCAGTGTAGACTCACACAACTACAACATAATATAACAAGCTAAGTATTTTGTCAAACATTTTGTCTTAAAGCCGAATGAGAAAGGAGAGTCCATAGGGTGGTGTTTCTTCCCACTCTGAGACACTTCCTGTGAATGCTTAATGTGACTTTTTTCCATTTTATCCGGTTCCTTTTACAGCGGCGATGCTGTAATGTCATTAAAATACAATCAGTTTAATAGATCTTAGCATTCATTTACTTGCTCGAGCGTAAAACGATATAAAAAAGCTGTTTAATCCAGAATGAGCAGGCTAGCGCAGGAGCTCCATTGAATATACTGGGGTAAAATAAATGCTCATATTATGAAGACATGGCGGGGGGAATGTAATGTAAGGCAGTGCTTCTTGTACAATCTGAGACCCACTTTACATCAGATATCACTCAGGCAGTGGAGAGCGCTGATTTATAAAGAATTCAGACCTTAAACGCGCCGATTTTGCAATGGCAAACAGTTCACCGGAAGCGATTAACCCAGGTGACTGACAAATTAAAAGTCCTTAAGCATATGTTAAGCAATGTGAATTGGTATGTCGAATTGGTTTGAGAACAGTGAAAAAAGGCAACACAATTACACAACTAACCTTAACCCTTAAAGACCTAGAGGTATTTTGTGGGCACCTAATGGGCCTATATTATTATTCTTTTTTAAAGCAGTTTTATTTTTCTTAAAGCAGTCAGCCTCAAGTGTCATATATCATTTTAAACAGGAGAACCTGAAGTTTCAATCTCTATCATTTAAAGGTCCAGTCTAAAATATGTTTTGGTCCAAAAACATATGAACAGACAGAAAATATTCCAGAATTTTCCAGAAACGATTTTTAAAAAAGTGGCATTTTCTAGTTATTTCAAACAAAACCTTATGAAGTTTGTTTTTCTTTCTTTAGAAATACATGCTATGATGTTTTATACTTCCAAAATAAATTTTGTCTACATCCACAATTCCCTGAGCAAGTTATAGTAATTTATTTCAATGTTATTCCAAGGCGTTTTTCTATGGGAGAAAAAAAAATGCATTTATTTACTGACATATGTATTTGCCCAAAAGTTCTGGGAATGAACTAAACAGAAAAAATGTTACAAAATAATAGAACAGTGAAGCAAATTTGACTTTTTTTCCAAATAATATATTTTCAGTTACTATAAACAACACCACTTGTACAATGAACAAATAAAGAAATAAGAAAATAATAAATAATGTGTCAAAGTCCAAATAAACATGGTGCAAATCCTCAGTAAAAAAAAAAGATATAAATATTTACTATACTATAAATAGTTACATAACGAAACTAGATTCAATATGGAACATCCTTAGGTTTTATGTGCCAGCATGGATATGGTTGTCTGTGGATATGGATTTGGATATGGTTGTCTGCAATGCAGACAAACAGTTGCACCTTCATTTGCGTCTTTTGAAAACAGCAAGAGCAGCAGTTCGTCTTTGCTGTGTCACTGTTTTGTCATGTTTCTGTGCTGCTGTGCATGCAAAAGTACTTAGTATGAGAATTATTTCATGCAAAACTTGTTTTTTTTTTTGCGTTTTATTTAGCCGCGCATAAATGTATGCCTATCTCTCATTCCGTGTTGTTCAAAAAGCTCATGTTGGTCCACAAACAAAAGCGAAACCTATGCTTATTGGTTGTGATATAGCGAGTTTGAACCAATCTGGGCATGGAGGAGGGACAATGCATCAATGTATCATGTCTGGTTTGTCCGGAGACACAGTGACGAGCGTTTCTTTGTCAAATCAGCGTTGTCTTTAAGGGTTAAATCACACCTCAAACATAACCACCCTACTAGGGCTGGGCGATTTTTTTCGATTAATTCGAATTTACGTTTTCAAGTCAATAAACTCGATCTCAACATGTATGAAGGACGTAAAAGCCTGCCATGAGAAAAACCACGCCGATCTTTTAGTTTGAACATGAGTAGAGGTGAGGGACTGTAGCAGTGATAATGAAAGTAGCCGCCCTCATGATGTCATTTAGCAGACCTAGTTAAAAACCAGACAGATCCGGCAGCATAATACAGAGAGTGGAGCAAAGCACATCAAATGATCCATATTTAAAAGGGGGAAAAAGAAAAATAGATTAAATATATTATTTTATATTAGACACACATCTGGTGCTTGTATTTGCTCCTGCTATACGTCCACAGCTTCACACACTGGGTTAAATTAGGCTTTACAGTGTCCATGTTCAGTGCTTTACCTCCACTGTATATAAGGCAGCAGCTTTACAACCTGACATTCAATCAGAAGAAGACAAAGTCAAAGCTGAGCTGAGCTGACAATCTTTCCTAGACTCAGCAAAACTTGCAAAAATCCCTCTGTATTCCTGCAACTGCAATATTTACACAAATACTTATTATTCACATCTTCTGCAACACTATTTAACTCGTGAATTTGTTTTACATTTATTTACACCTTGACCAATTTTTGTATGACATGGCCATTAAAACTACACTGTTCCTTAACCAGATGATGTTTCAAGTTACTTTTAAAGAGAATGCTACTTCAGTCATGTTGTTGTAATGTTTTGAGAAGACTAGTAACACAATAAAAAAAATCCAATTCAAAATCGTGAATCGGTCAAACTTTATAAAAAAACCTTTTATAAGGTTATAAAACCTTTTTTTTTTGCTAAATTGCCCAGCCCTACACCCTACCCATCTTTTCAACATGCGAGCAACAACCGCTGCTGCTACTGGAGACGTCTTCCAGACAGTAAACTTTAATGGATCTATTTACCTGTCAGTGCAAATATAAACGTGACTGTGTGAAATGGCACACACTCACAGACAGCTTCCATTATTTAGCTGAAGAGATGTCCTCAGCCTCCATGCAAGAGTCTATTTCAGCGTACTGGAGAGGAGGATCTAGCTGACGGTTGAATCCAGGAGGAACAATGCGGATTCGCTCCAGGCCATGGTTCATTGGAGCAGCTCTACATTCTCTCTAGGGTGCTGGAGGGTTCATAGGAGTAAGCCCAACCAGTCCACATGTGTTCCGTTGATTTAGGATGAGTCCTTCATGGCATTCAGTGTGTGCTCTGGGAGAATAGGGTCAGAGGTGCTCTGTTTGGTCCCAGTCTGACCAGAACTGGAGTTTGGTTGGTGTTGGTGGCAGTAAGGCTGCTCTCTGCCACCAGTTCTCTTCATATTTCTAATGGACAGAATTTCTATGCGCAGCCTTGGGCCATAGAGGGTCTGCTTCAGGAACCACAGGAGTCCAGCGCTGTTTTTCCCAGGTGATGATGTTCTCTTGGCTTCATTGAGATCTTCAGCATGCACTGAGATAGTCTGCTGGGATGAGAATCAGCATCAAGGCCATGGTGAAGAAGTTGGCCTGACGTCCTCATGTTGAAGCAGCATGCTGTCCCCCGTGTGGTTTTGTTAAGGAGTAAGGGGAGGGTGGAACGTGAGACTGGCAGGCCTCGGGGAAGACCCAGGACTATGTCTCTCTGTTGCCCTGGGAACACCTCTCAATCCCCCACAGTGGAGCTGGAGGAGTGTCAGGGAGAGGGAAGTGTAGGGTTCTGCTGAGACTGCTGCCCCGCGACCCGGCCCAGGATCAGTGAAGGAAAAGGATGGATGGTTATTCATATATACTCTAAACACTGTGTCTGTTAATCAGTCTTATAACGGCCAATACAATCACATGACCGTGTGTGTGTGTGTGTGTGTGCACGTGCGTGCGTGTGTGTGTGCACGCAGGTTATACAGTGGTGAGTCCGTTTAGAGCGCGGGGGAAGAACTGTGATCTGCTGCTGCTGACGGATGCAGACGCGTCTCACAGCTGGAGGAGGAAACCATTATCACTGCATACAACACACACCAGTGCAGAGGACAGAGACCACTGCAGGTACACACACACACACACTTATAACAAGAGCTCTTTACTGTATACAGATATATTATATAAAGAGTCCTCATAAACCACCAATACTAACTGCGTGTGTGTGTGTGTGTGTGTGTTTCAGGCTGTCAGTCATCGACTCGTGTCTGGATCTGCTGAAGAGGTGTGTGTCTCTCTATAAAGAGCTGCCGTCATTCAGTCACATCTTCCAGCCAATCAGAGCTCTGCTTCACAAACATCTTCCCGTGGAGAAATACCCCGCCTGCATACAGGTGCTGGACACACACACACACACACACACACACACACACACACACACACACACACACACACACACATTTATATAATATAAATATATAGACACACACACACACACATACACACATGCATGTAATATGACCGTGTCTATGATCAGGTGATGTGGAATTATTCTTCTGTTTTATCCACACCAGGATCTACACAGAGAGGTTTTGGACGCCATTCCGGATCAGCCTTCCCAGCATGCACCTCTAGTGTTCAAGAAGAAGAAGCCCATCCCTCTGAAGCTCTTCACACCCAAGATCGTGCAGATGTGAGTCAAGCACACACTACAGTACACACACAGACACACACACTAGAGTCTAGAAGGGATACAGCTGTGGATATGCACATCATTATAGACGCATATTTCTGAACTGACTTGTTTTCTTTTTTCTTTTATTGATTGGTTTTGTCTTCAGTGTTTGTTCAAATTATTGTTTTATTTTTGCCACTCAAAGTTTTACACAAGGGTAAATGTAAGCTGTGCAAACACTAATCTGCTTAACAGAAATGTGTTCACAAAATAGTATATATAAAAGAGTAGTCTGTAAGAGTAGTATATATTACAGTGGCATATAAAAATAGTATATATTATAGTATATATAAAAAGAGTAGTGTGTATATATAAGAGTAGTATATATCAAAGAGTACTATATATAAAAAGAAAACTGTATATTAAAAAGTATAATATATAAAATAGTATATATGAAGAGAAGTATATATAATAGTATATAAAATAATATATATAAAAGTATAAAACATTGTGTATATGTATAAAAGTAGTATATATAAAAGTATATAAAAATAGTATATATAAGGAAGTATATAAAAAATAGCCGAGTGGTTTGTGTGTCGACATATAGCACAGCAGCGACTCGAGTTCGATTCCTGGCTCGAGGTCTTTCATAAAGTATATAAAGAGAGTAGTATATAGAAATAGTATATAAAATAGTAGTATATAAAAAGAGTAGTATATATAAATAGTATGTAAATAATATATAAATAGTATATAATAATAGTACTATATAATCATATTAATGTATAGTGTAGCATATGAATATATATATATATATATATATATATATATATATATATATAGAGAGAGAGAGAGAGAGAGAGAGAGAGAGAGAGAGAGTGTAAAAAGAGTAGTATAAAAACAGTATATAGAAAGTGTAGTATATAAAAATAGAAGTATACAAAGAGAGTAGTATATAGATAAAGTAGTATATAATATAGAAATAATATATATATATATATATAGTATAAAAAGAGTAGTATAAAAATAGTATATAGAAATAGTATATATAATTAGTAAATAAAAAGAGTAGTATAAATAAATTATATAAAAAGAGTAGTAAATAGAAATAGTAGTATATGAAGAGTAGTATATAGAAAGAGTAAATAAAAATAGTATATAGAAAAAGTGGTATAAAAAGATTAATGTATATATAGAGTAGTGAAAAAGAGTAATATATAGAAATAGTATATAAAAAGAAGCATATATAAAGTGTATAAAACAAAAACAGTATAAAAACAGTATAAAAGTGCACAAATGCTGGTTGAATAATGTTGAGGTTTTGAGTGTGTTGTGTGTGTGTGTGTGTGTGTATATGTGCGAGTGTTTGAAACTCTGTGTTTGTGCTTGTCCTGCAGTCTGGATTATGGGAAGAAGCGTGGAAACACACGTGAGGAGAAGGAGCGCGAGCGCCTCAAACACAAGTACAAGCGGGAGTTTAAAGGAGCCTTGAGAGAGATCAGGAAAGACACACGCTTCCTGGCACAGGAGAAACTCAACCACATCATCAGCAGGTACACAACACAACACAGACACACACACACACACACGCGCACACACTCACACACACGCGCACACACTCTTCATAAACATACATGACAGATGCATGGTAATTATGGCAGATTTATGACAGATGCATGATAATTATGACAGATTTATGACAGATGCATGATGTTTATGGCAGATTTATGACAGATGCATGATGTTTATGGCAGATTTATGACAGATGCATGATGTTTTTGGCAGATTTATGACAGATGCATGATGTTTATGGCAGATTTATGACAGATGCATGATGTTTATGGCAGAATTATGACAGATGCATGATGTTTATGGCAGATTTATGACAGATGCATGATATTTATGACATGATGTTTATGGAAGATTCATGACAGATGCATGATGTTTATGGCAGATTTATGACAGATGCATGATGTTTATGGCAGATTTATGACAGATGCATGATGTTTATGGCAGATTTATGACAGATGCATGATGTTTATGGCAGATTTATGACAGATGCATGATATTTATGACATGATGTTTATGGCAGATTCATGACAGATGCATGATGTTTATGGCAGATTTATGACAGATGCATGATGTTTATGACAGAATTATGACAGATGCATGATGTTTATGGCAGATTTATGACAGATGCATGATGCTTATGGCAGATTTATGACAGATGCATGATGTTTATGGCAGATTTATGACAGATGCATGATGTTTATGGCAGATTTATGACAGATGCATGATGTTTATAGCAGATTTATGACAGATGCATGATGTTTATGGCAGATTTATGACAGATGCATGATGTTTATGGCAGATTTATGACAGATGCATGATGTTTATGGCAGATTTATGACAGATGCATGATGTTTATGGCAGATTTATGACAGATGCATGATGTTTATGGCAGATTTATGACAGATGCATGATGTTTATGGCAGATTTATGACAGATGCATGATGTTTATGGCAGATTTATGACAGATGCATGATGTTTATGGCAGATTTATGACGGATGCATGATATTTATGACATGATGTTTATGGCAGATTCATGACAGATGCATGATGTTTATGGCAGATTTATGACAGATGCATGATGTTTATGGCAGATTTATGACAGATGCATGGTAATTATGGCAGATTTATGACAGATGCATGATAATTATGACAGATTTATGACAGATGCATGATGTTTATGGCAGATTTATGACAGATGCATGATGTTTATGGCAGATTTATGACAGATGCATGATGTTTTTGGCAGATTTATGACAGATGCATGATGTTTATGGCAGATTTATGACAGATGCATGATGTTTATGGCAGAATTATGACAGATGCATGATGTTTATGGCAGATTTATGACAGATGCATGATATTTATGACATGATGTTTATGGCAGATTCATGACAGATGCATGATGTTTATGGCAGATTTATGACAGATGCATGATGTTTATGGCAGATTTATGACAGATGCATGATGTTTATGGCAGATTTATGACAGATGCATGATGTTTATGGCAGATTTATGACAGATGCATGATATTTATGACATGATGTTTATGGCAGATTCATAACAGATGCATGATGTTTATGGCAGATTTATGACAGATGCATGATGTTTATGACAGAATTATGACAGATGCATGATGTTTATGGCAGATTTATGACAGATGCATGATGCTTATGGCAGATTTATGACAGATGCATGATGTTTATGGCAGATTTATGACAGATGCATGATGTTTATGGCAGATTTATGACAGATGCATGATGTTTATAGCAGATTTATGACAGATGCATGATGTTTATGGCAGATTTATGACAGATGCATGATGTTTATGGCAGATTTATGACAGATGCATGATGTTTATGGCAGATTTATGACAGATGCATGATGTTTATGGCAGATTTATGACAGATGCATGATGTTTATGGCAGATTTATGACAGATGCATGATGTTTATGGCAGATTTATGACAGATGCATGATGTTTATGGCAGATTTATGACAGATGCATGATGTTTATGGCAGATTTATGACGGATGCATGATATTTATGACATGATGTTTATGGCAGATTCATGACAGATGCATGATGTTTATGGCAGATTTATGACAGATGCATGATGTTTATGGCAGATTTATGACAGGTGCATGATGTTTATGGCAGATTTATGACAGATCCATGATGTTTATGGCAGATTTATGACAGATCCATGATGTTTATGGCAGATTTATGACAGATGCATGATGTTTATGGCAGATTTATGACGGATGCATGATGTTTATGGCAGATTTATGACGGATGCATGATGTTTATGGCAGATTTATGACGGATGCATGATGTTTATGGCAGATTTATGACGGATGCATGATGTTTATGGCAGATTTATGACAGATGCATGATGTTTATGGCAGATTTATGACGGATGCATGATGTTTATGGCAGATTTATGACAGATGCATTATGTTTATGACAGATTTATGACAGATGCATGATGTTTATGGCAGATTTATGACAGATGCATGATGTTTATGGCAGATTTATGACAGATGCATGATGTTTATGGCAGATTTATGACAGATGCATGATGTTTATGGCAGATTTATGACATGATGTTTATGGCAGATTTATGACGGATGCATGATGTTTATGGCAGATTTATGACAGATGCATGATGTTTATGGCAGATTTATGACAGATGCATGATAATTATGGCAGATTTATGACAGATGCATGATGTTTATGGCAGATTTATGACAGATGCATGATGCTTATGACAGCTGCATGATGATTATGGCAGAATTATGACAGATGCATGATGTTTATGACAGATGCATGATGTTTATGACAGATTTATGACGGATGCATGATGTTTATGGCAGATTTATGACAGATGCATGATGTTTATGGCAGATTTATGACAGATGCATGATAATTATGGCAGATTTATGACAGATGCATGATAATTATGGCAGATTTATGACAGATGCATGATGCTTATGACAGCTGCATGATGATTATGGCAGAATTATGACAGATGCATGATGTTTATGACAGATGCATGATGTTTATGACAGATTTATGACGGATGCATGATGTTTATGGCAGATTTATGACAGATGCATGATGTTTATGGCAGATTTATGACAGATGCATGATAATTATGGCAGATTTATGACAGATGCATGATAAGTATGGCGGATTTATGACAGATGCATGATGTTTATGGCAGATTTATGACAGATGCATGATGCTTATGACAGCTGCATGATGATTATGGCAGATTTATGACAGATGCATGATGTTTATGGCAGATTTATGACAGCTGCATGATGATTATGGCAGAATTATGACAGATGCATGATGTTTATGGCAGATTTATGACAGATGCATGATATTTATGACAGATGCATGATGTTTATGACAGATTTATGACGGATGCATGATGTTTATGGCAGATTTATGACGGATGCATGATGTTTATGGCAGATTTATGACGGATGCATGATGTTTATGGCAGATTTATGACGGATGCATGATGTTTATGGCAGATTTATGACAGATGCATGATGTTTATGGCAGATTTATGACGGATGCATGATGTTTATGGCAGATTTATGACAGATGCATGATGTTTATGGCAGATTTATGACAGATGCATGATGTTTATGGCAGATTTATGACATGATGTTTATGGCAGATTTATGACGGATGCATGATGTTTATGGCAGATTTATGACAGATGCATGATGTTTATGGCAGATTTATGACAGATGCATGATGTTTATGGCAGATTTATGACAGATGCATGATAATTATGGCAGATTTATGACAGATGCATGATGTTTATGGCAGATTTATGACAGATGCATGATGCTTATGACAGATGCATGATGTTTATGAAAGATTTATGACGATGCATGATGTTTATGGCAGATTTATGACAGATGCATGATGTTTATGGCAGATTTATGACAGATGCATGATAATTATGGCAGATTTATGACAGATGCATGATAATTATGGCAGATTTATGACAGATGCATGATGCTTATGACAGCTGCATGATGATTATGGCAGAATTATGACAGATGCATGATGTTTATGACAGATGCATGATGTTTATGACAGATTTATGACGGATGCATGATGTTTATGGCAGATTTATGACAGATGCATGATGTTTATGGCAGATTTATGACAGATGCATGATAATTATGGCAGATTTATGACAGATGCATGATAATTATGGCAGATTTATGACAGATGCATGATAATTATGGCAGATTTATGACAGATGCATGATAAGTATGGCGGATTTATGACAGCTGCATGATGTTTATGGCAGATTTATGACAGATGCATGATGTTTATGGCAGATTTATGACAGATGCATGATGTTTATGGCAGATTTATGACAGCTGCATGATGATTATGGCAGAATTATGACAGATGCATGATGTTTATGGCAGATTTATGACAGATGCATGATATTTATGACAGATGCATGATGTTTATGACAGATTTATGACAGATGCATGATGTTTATGATCAATAGATATGTCGGGTTTAGTGTTTATTAATATGGACGATTGTGGCTGTGTTTGTGTGTTTCAGGGACACTGAGAGGAAGAGGAAGGTGAAGGAGCTGTACGGCAGTCTGGCCACACAGGAAGGAGAATGGAAGGCCCTCAAGAGGAACAAGAGGAAGTGACATCACAGCCACAAACTGCTTTAAAGGCGCAATTCACACAGAAATGAAAACGTCAGACCTGTTGAAGTGTTTTGTTGAACACAGGGAGATATTCTGAAGAAAACAGACAGGATTTGTGTTCCTGCTATAGACGTCAGGGGCTGCTGGTTTATCTTGTGTTCATCAGAAATCCTCCTCTACAGCCGCTGCAGTGAGTAAATGATGAGGATGTGTGTGTGAGCTGTGCTTTAATGATGATCTGCACATTTATTCTCAGTGGAATGTTTTATATGTGACTCTTCAGAGAAATAAACCACGTCTAATGACACTCTTTCCTCCAGTCTGCTCAGTTTGATTGAGTCTGTGCTGTTTATCTGGCTTTAATCTGTCCGCCGGAGTCGGGAATCTTGTGTTTTTGGTGTTTTAAAAGTCAAGTTTGATTTCTGTAGTGCTGGCAAAAAATGAAGAACCAGAATAACAATCAAGCAGAATTCAATAGATATGAGATGATTTGGATAAAGACATTGAACACATGTGATAGTGTCAGTGCGCTTCAGTTCAGAAAGTTAATAAATGATCAGTCTTTCATTCATTTATTAGAGGTTGTTTAGTTTAAGGTGAATTATTTCTCCACTATTGATTTTATACAGTCAAGCCTGGAATTATTTAAATGCACCTGATTTAAAGTTTTAGTTGAAATGAAAATAAAGGCTGATAAAGGCTTTTTTCCATAATCATGCATCATCATCTTATCTTAACCTCTGAATTTGTCAGCGGTGTGAATATATTCAGCACTAAATGTGTGTATCAAAATCTTGCACTTTGTTCTGCTGCAAGTCTTTGGAAAAAAAAAGTACAGCATTTTGTGTTTGCTTTTGATGAGCCGTCTGCTTTCAAATAGTGGTAAAACATGAACTCAACAGAATATCATGTTTATTTTTATATATATTAAGCTTATATGTTCATGTCAAATTCAGGTGAAAAATCATGCAAAAAAATGCTGGTTAGGAAAGAGTTAAAGGGACAGTTCACCCAAAAATTAAAACCTGCCATTTCACATATTCTTGTGTTGCTGAACACTAAAGAAGATATTTTGAAGAATGTTGGGAACCTGTAACCATTGACTTCCATTGTAGGAAAAACAAATACTATGTGTCAACGCTTACAGCTGTCCAGCTTTCTCCAAAATAAGGTGTTTAACAGAGAGAAGAAACTCAAACAGGTTGGATCAAGAATAGAGAGTAAATGAGGACAGAGTTGTAATTTTTGCATCATGCATTTAATGAAGACTCTGAAGGACGTGCGGGTCAAAAACACTAGCGTTTCTAATTTCATCAGTTCAGAAAAACTGAGGACTCATGATGAAGCATAAAGTTGACAAGTGTGCAGTGAAATCCAGCTTTATTCAGTGACGGGTTGTGTTCTAGCAGACGGTTGTGTGTTTCTCTCCTTCAGGCGATGGTGGTGCTGTGAGTCTCCACACTGCGGGACACAGAGCTGCTCTCGCTCACTGCAGGACGACAGACATTACAAACACACATTACATTCATTCACAATGCTTCACTCTGAGTACAGTCCAGCGCGCTCGATTATAACCATGCCAGTCGTGTGATGTGTGGGGTTAGATTTGTGACACGATTCTGTGTAAAAGATCACCTTTTGAGCGTGCACAATGGCTTGTTGCTTTCACATTAAGAATTCTGTGCAAACAAAATCATGTTCTGAGCATGTGAAATGTCTTGTGTGCACATTAATTGTGTGCAAAAGATCATGTTAAATGCATTGTTTAATTCTGTGCACAAAGCCTCTAGTTTTGAGCATGCAATAAGCCATTCTGCACACTCTAAACATGACCTTTTGCACACAGAGTTAACACACATGCACCAGTTCATTTAGCACATTTAGAATAAGCTATTTTGTGCACTGAGTTTGCTCGGAACATCATCTTTTGCATGCAGAATTGTTAATGTGCAAGCAACAAGCCATTTTGCGCATTTAAATCATGAACTTTAACATGCAGAACTGTCTCTCAAATTTAACCCCATGGACACATGCCGACAGAAACGAATGCAAATTACACGTATGACATTGAGAAGTTTATATTTTTGGATTTTATATTTATAAAATATATCATCTATACATCAATTATTAGCATAATAGCATTGCAGTTTACATAAATGTTGGAAAAACCATTGGAATTACAAATATGTACATGTTCAAATATGTTAGCTATAATTTAGATATGTTGATATATGGCCATTTATGAACACAATTATATTGAATATATGCAGTGTTTTGAAAGATATGTTGCATATAGATTCATTTAATAAATGCACAAGTCATTTTGTACAGCGATTTTTACAGATCAGTCAAAATCAGAAAAGTCAAGGTTATTATTTACCATAACTCTATTAGTTACTAATAACTCGGGCCAGACGGAATCTGCGAACAATTGTTGCTATTTCTGCGCAGAATTGTATTAAAAATCTGTGGAATTATTTTAGCAGTATCATAACTAAAACCCTAATATATGAAATAAAAAGTAAAACCTTTTAACTTCTATTTAGTTTACAATGCAAATCCAGTTTAAACAAAGCAAGTCTCTCATAATATCTCTACTAGAAGGCAGAAAATAAGACTTTACACAGTATATTGTAAATAAAACAGATGAACATTTTCATATGTCAATAATATTACTGTAATTAATTTAAAAACTGGTTAAATATAAATGTACACACATTTACACAGGTAAATAAACAGTACTGTAAATAAGAGATACTGTAAATAAACAGTATCAACGATGGGCTAAATAACCAGTACCTCATAGATTTAACAATTAAAGCTTAAAATAAAGATCAGGGTTTTCACGATTCTGTAGATGTAAATAAAGGGTAATATGTTATTGTTATTATTATTTGCACAGTAACATGATGACATCAGAATATTGATCATTCTAAAGCTGAATTATTATGTTTGGGACATTGTCATTGACAACATTATTAGACCCTTTATTATCAGACATTTGTCATTATCAGATTTCCTCTTGCATTATGTTCAACACTATATACACTCTCAGAAATAAAGGTACCTTTTCAAAGTGTGCATATTTGTACCTGAAGAGTCCATAATGATACCTCAAAGGTACTTTTCAGGTACATTTGGGTACTAATATACACCTCTGAGGTGCCACTGTGGACTCTGGGTATAAATATGCACCTTTTGAAAAGGTTCTGCCCCCAAGGTACGACTCCTGTACCTCTATTTCTGAGAGTGTAGGCTAGAGGAGTTATACTGACACTGTTAAACAGTCACTATCAAGAAAAAATCGTAGAAGTGCTGGATTAAGATCGTCTTGGGGGTCGAATCGAGATGGCAATCTTTTTCAGATTATTCCTGCAACTCTAGTATATAGGTGATGTGTGTACGTGTTCAATAATGTGTATTATCACAGGTCTTGTTAAAATATGCCCTTCCTCTGTGTTATGTGTATGTATTGGCCTGTATCAGATGTCTATATAGAGGATTGTTCCAGTCAGTAAATGCTCTGTACTGTGGTCTGACCTTCAGTAATGGCGATGCCGAGGCGCTGCTCTTCTCCCTCCAGCAGTGTCCTGTAGGTGGCGATCTCAGCGTCCAGCTTCAGCTTGATGTGCAGCAGCTCCTGATAGTCCGCCATGTATTTCCCCATCTCCATCCTGGTCTCGCAGAGCTGGTTCTCCAGCTGAGCAATGACTGCCTCCAGAGCGGACACCTTCTCCAGGTGAGCCGCCTCCATGTCCTCCAGCTGCGTCTCCAGCGCACCGTTACGCGCCCGCAGACCGTCGATCTGGTTCTGCAGCTCTGTCACCTGGAGTGGGGCAACCAGTCACATTAGGGTTTTTAGTGGTGTGACCGATCACATTAAGGTTTCAGTGGTGCAGCTGATCACTATATGTGTTTTTCCAGTTGATCCAGTCACATTAGTGGTGCAACTCATAACATTACGGTTTTTAAGTGGTGCAACCAATCACATGATTGTTTTTTGATGCAACATCTAATCACAATATGGTTTTTAGTGGTGCAACCCCTCATATTATGATGTTTTACAGGTGCAACCAATCATATCACATTTTTACTGGTGCAACTGATCACATTATGGATTTAGTGGTGCAACTAATCACATTATGTTTTTAGTGGCACAACCAATAATATTGCATTTTTAAATGGTGCAACTGATCAAATTTTTTTTAGTTGTGGCAATAATCACACGATTTTTTGTGGCGCAACCAACCATATTATGGTTTTTAATGGTGAACCAATCACATTGCAGATTTAGTGGTGCAACCAATCACATTATAGTTTTTAGTTGTGCAACCAATCCTATTGTGTTTTTATAATGGGTTAGCGATCCGATCATATTATGGTTTGTAGTGGTGCAACTCATCACAAGGAGTTTTTTTTTAAATGTTTCAACCAATCATTTTATGGTTTTTATTGGTGCAACCGTTCACATTACAAATTTAGTGGTGCTACTGATCACGTTTTAGTGGCACAACCAATAATATTGCATTTTGGTGCAACCAACCATATTATTGTTTTTAATGGTGAACCAATCACAATACAGATTTAGAGGTGCAACCAATCACATTATAACCAATTCCTTTATAGTTATTAGTTTTGTAACCAATCACATTACGGACTTGGTGGTGCAACCGATCATATGGTTTTTATGTCACAGCCAATAATATTATGGATTTAGTGGTGCACCTGATCACATTAGTTTTTAGTGGTGCAATCAATCATACTAATGTATTTAGTGATGCAACCAATCCTATTGTGTTTTTAATTGCGTAACTGATCACATTATGGATTTAGTGTAACCAATCACATCAATGTGAATGAGCTGATGAAAGAGCGGACACCTCATGAGTTAAAAAGCGAGTTATTAATCTGTGGTTCAGGTTGCTCACCTGGTTGTGGAAGGTCAGGATCTCGTCCTTCTTGCTCTTCATCTGGTCTTCATGTTTGTTGGCCTGCTCCTTCAGCGTGTCGAACTTGCCCTTGTACCACTTCTCGGCCTCCTGGACATTACGAGCGGCGACGCTCTCGATCTCTGCACGCATGTTTCTCAGGTATGCAGCCAGATCGGGTCTGTCCGAGTCCAGCTCCACCGTCACCTTGGAGTCCTCGATCTGCTTCAGAAGGTCAGCCACCTCTTCATCATGCAGTTTCTTCAGGAACTCGATCTCCGCCACCAGCTGCTCGATCCGCTTCTCCAGATCGGCTTTCTGGAGCGTGGCGTTATCCACATCCTGACGAAACTCACGCAGAATCATCTCGGCCTCCTCTGTGGAGAACAATCATCCATCAGCGAGCGCACCAGCAAATACTGCTCATGTGTTCATGTGTATGGGTGAAGGTGAAATGATTAGCCTGTCATACTTCATTCATTCATTCTCCTCCAGCTTAGTCCCTTTATTCATCAGGGGTTGCCACAGTGGAATGAACTGCCAACTATTTTGGCATATGTTTTACACCGTGGATGCCTTTTCAGCCGCAACCCAGTACTGGGAAACACCCATACACACTCATTCACACAAACACCACGGCCAGTTTAGTTGATCAGTTCCCCTATAGCGCATGTGTTTGGACTGTGGGGGAAACTGGAGCACCCGGAGGAAACCCACACCAACACGGGGAGAACATGCCAACTCCACACAGAAACACCAACTGACCCAGCCGAGACTCAAACCAGCGACTTTCTTGCTGTGAGGCCACAGTGTGACACCACTGAGCCACCGTGACACCCCTATAAAATTTTAATTCTGTTTAAAATATTTCCCGGCGAGGCAGTGGTGCAGTAGGTAGTGCTGTCGCCTCACAGTAAAAAGGTCGCTGGTTCGAACCTCGGCTCAGTTGGTGTTTCTGTGTGGAGTTTGCATGTTCTCCCGTGTTGGCGTGGGTTTCCTCCGGGTGCTCCGTTTTCCCCCACAGTCCAAACACATGCTGTACAGGTGAATTGTGTTGGCTAAATTGCCCGTAGTGTATGAGTGTGTGTGGATGTTTCCCAGAGATGGGTTGCGGCTGGAAGGGCATCCGCTGCGTAAAAACTTGCTGGATAAGTTGGCGGTTCATTCCGCTGTGGCGACCCCGGATTAATAAAGGGTCTAAGCCGACAAGAAAATGAATGAATGAATGAATGAATGAATATTTCCCAATTGTTGCTAAGCAGAGAGATGTCTTTCAAAACATTTGTAGATGACAGTTTTAATAACTCGTTTATTTTGTGCTTGCCATAATGACAATGCATTACATTTTTCTTCCTAACATGCAAGTAAGCTTAACTGGGCAAGCTATTGGTTTCCCAGTGATGGGTTGCAGCTGGAAGGGCATCCACTGTGTACAACATATGCTGGAATAGTTAGTGGTTCATTCTGCTGTGGCGACCCCTGATGAATAAAGGGACTAAGCCGAAAAGAAACTGAATGTATGAATGAGGCAAGCTAGTGGATAACAGGAGCTTGTTCTGTAGCCAGTCCAGAGAAATCAAACGTGAGTGAACAATCCTGACCTTAACAATGTTTTAAAAAACTAAAGCTGCTTTCATTCCAGCTTTATTTATTGTTTTTATTATTTTATTCCACAACGCAAATAAGCATAAAATCAAGTGTCAAAATGCAAATCTATTTAATCTCAGTTGATTACTAAACAAAAAGTCAACAAACACATCAGAGATGCAATTCCAAAGTTACGCGTTTACACTGGATTTTGTCTCTCTACACTGCATGGACTACCTTGATGTCAAAACAACGTCTAATTGACATCTAACATTGGTGTCAAAATCTATTGAAGAACAGTCTGCTAATCAAGTTTGGCATATTTTTAACCGCAATGTTAGATGTCACTTTGATGTTGTTTTAATATCAAGGTAGTTTAAAGGCAAAAGCAGTGTAAACGTGAAACATTTATAATTGAACTTTCAGGAGAATAAAACTCTATAAACTATATTAACACTTACATTAAACCCCACTTATATCAATCAAAGGTGAACAATAACAAGTAAAGTCTCTTCTATTTTGTTTAGAAGAAGAAAAGAAAAGAATAAATCATGAGATCATTCGAGGTTTTTGGTTATCTGTACCTTTAAACCTGTGAAAACAAATGACTATTCACTTTAAACGTGCTGGATTTCCAATCTAAAGTTGGAGAAAACTATGAAGAAAACCAAGCCATGGGTTAAATGATGATAATAATTGAACATTGATTGGGTTTGTGCATATTGTAAGCGTGTCGAAATCCCCACACTGTTATTAATGTTGTGTAAATGTCGCTGGGTTAAATCCAGTCATTTACACACAGGTGAAAACTTTCACCACACACTGTGAGTCATGAGCTTCACTCGCTGAGCCACAGAACACCGCTGCTCTGAACTTCACTTCATCACTCAACTTCTGGCTGAAAGCATCCACTAAATGAATGAAAGTCAATGCATTTTGACTGTCCTCATAAGTCCTTTAAATTATATTTGAAACATTTCAGTGCTGCTGATAAATTTCATTCATTTTCTTTTTATTTATTTATTAAATAAATAAATAAATAAAATTAATTTATTAATCAGGGGTCGCCACAGCGTAATGAACTGCCAACTTATCCAGCATATGTTTTACACAGTGGATGCCCTTCCAGCTGCAACCCAGTACTGGGAAACACCCATACACACTCATACACTACGGCCAGTGTAGTTGATCAGTTCCCCTATAGCGCATGTGTTTGGACTGTGGGAGAAACCGGAGCACCCGGAGGAAACCCACACCAACACGGGGAGAACATGCAAACTCCACACAGAAACACCAACTGACCCAGCCGAGACTCAAACCAGAGACCTTCTTGCTGTGAGGTGACTGTGCTAACCACTGCGCCACTCCGCTAATAAATTTAGAAACTTTTTTGTCAAATTATTATGAACCTATTTCTTTATTCTGTTGAGAACAAAAGAAGATGTTTTGAAGAATGTTGGAAACCACTGACTTCCATATATTTATTATCTCTATAATGGATATCAGTGGATTTCAGCATTCTTCAAATGATCTTTTTTGTGTTCAGCAGAAAAAAGAAACTCAAACAGGTTTAGAACCACCAGAGGGAGTCATTCATTTGAGTGAACTATCATTAGTTTTGTTTTATGAAATATTTGTGCTTTCCTTTAAGTTTATCTTTATCATTGCCCTGTCAGTGTTTGACATTAAAAATTCTATGTTGCGGAAACAATATATTGTATATATAAAAAAATAAATAAATAAATAAGTAAATATATATATATATATATATATATATATATATATATATATATATATATATATATATATATATATATATATATATATATATATATATATATATATATATATATAAATAAATGTGTGTGTTAAATGTGTTGGTTATTTACACCAGTGCAGACAATAATATCAATTAAAACTATAAAAATGTCAATAAAAGTCCCTTTCTTAAACTTTGAGAAAGTCTGTCTGTCTGTCTGTCTGTCTGTGTGTGTGTGTGTGTATGTGTGGATGAGTGTGTATGGGTGTTTTCTAGTACTGTGTTGCAGCTAGTATTGCATTCGCTGTGTAAAACATATGCTGGAATAGTTGGCAGTTCATTCTGCTGTGGTGACCCCTGATTAATAAAGGCTCTAAGCTGAAGGAAAATGAATGAACGATTTTGTTATAATTTTATTATATGTATTTTTGTCTTGTTTCTATGAACAAGTGACAATGATTGTCTTGTTAAAAGAAACAAGTCATAACTGAGAAAGTTTCCCTTAAAACGAGCTAATAATTAGCTCTAAATACAAATAAATTTTCCTTTCCCGATTATTTTGATTGTTTGAAGGGGAAACTCTTAATTTAGATTTTTTTTTACAAGACAAATTGTTTAGTTTTTGTTTTTTTGTCTAGGAAATGTTTCTTGATTTCAGAATTTGTAGATATCTGGACTAGAAACAAGACAAAAACTAAAACATTAGACTTGTATATTAAGTAACTTATCATGGCATTTATATCCTGCTCTCGGATGATGGGAAGTGCTTCTTTAATCCTCACTTCTAAGTTGTTTTAAATAAAAGCATCTGCTAAATGAGTAAATGTAAATACACTGCAAATAAAACAATTCTTATTAGAGTTTTGTCTTGTTTCCAGTCCAAATATCTACAAACTCTTAAATCAAGAAGCGTTTTCTAGACAAGCAGAAAATACTGTCTGTTTTCAAAAGCAAGCAAAATATTCTTATTTTTCATTAGATTCTGACTCATTATTTCTGAAAGCAAGACAGTATTTTCTGCTTGTCTAGAAAACGCTTCTTGATTTAAGAGTTAGAAGATAATTGGACTGGAAACAAGACCAAAACTCAGTGAGAAAAGCAGTTTTTAGCAGTGAGAGTTGTTGACCAGTGGAAGTACTAAGTGTTTTTCAGAAACAAAATAAGACTTGTAGATTTAGTAACTTACATTTGTCATCACATTTATATACTCTGTAATTTTTTAAGTGTTTGTCCTCCTTTTTATCCTGTTTTTGATAAAAGCATCTGCTAAATGAGTAAATGTAAATACACTGCAAAAATACCTTTGTTATTTGAGTTTTTGTCTGGTTTTTAGTCCAATTATCGAAAAATTCTTAAATCAAGAAGCGTTTTCTAGAGTACTTAACATAGTCTTGCTTTCAGAACTGAGTCAAAATTAAGTGTTTTCTCTTAAAACAAGCAAAATAATCTGACAATTGGGTGAGCAGAATAATCTTGTTTTGGCTTTGATTTTGACTCATTATGTCTACAGCAAGACAATATTTTTGCTTGTCTAGAAAATGCTTCATGATTGAAGAATTAGTAGATATTTGGACCAGAAACAAGACACAAACTCAGTAACAAAACAGAACAATAGACTTATAGAATAGACTAGATTTAGTAATTAGATTTATTTATATACTGCTATACTCTGATGGCTTTAAATACTTCTCAATTGTAAGTGACTTTGGATAAAAGCATATACTATATGAGTAAATGTAAACAAACTGCAAAAAATATCTTTACTATTTCTCACCCAAATATCTTAAATCAAGAAGCATTTTCTAGATGAGTAAAAAATATGATCTTGCTTTCAGAAATAATGAGCCAAAATTAAGTGAATTGTTCCTTGAAACAAGCAAAATAATCTTGTTTTTGCTCAGATTTTGACTATTTCTGAAAACAAGACAGTATTTTTGAGTTGTGCAAAATGCTTCTTGATTTAAGAATTTTTAGCTATTTGGAATAGAAACAAGACAAACATTTCCTGCAGTGTATCTTCTTTTTTTTATATGTATTGGTAAGTGTGTGAAGGAACCTTTTATAGCGAGCTCTTCCTCCAGCTTGAGCCTCCACACCTCCACCTCCTCCTCGATGTATCCTCGCTCAATATCCGCCGCTCCTTTCTCTGCGGTCAGAGCTTCGATCAGATCCCGCATCTCCTTAAACTTCAGCTCGTATTCATCCGCCAGTCCACTCGGCCCTCCTTTAAACCGGCCCTGCAGAGCGTCCAGCTCGGCCCTCAGCACCGCGTTCCTCTGCTCCAGCGCCTGGACCTTCCCGATGTACCCCGCGAATCGCACATTCAGCTCCTGCATCTCTTCTTTCTCATTGGAGTGGTGCTGATGGATCTCCGTGTCCAGCTCCACCGGTTGACCTTGGTATCCCGATCGGCCCCGGGAATACGAGGACCCGCGGCATCGGGATGGGGACGGACTCTGGACCCTCATCCTGCTAGAATTGCTGACGCTCAGGGTTTTCTGAGAATACGAAGTTCCTCTCATGTTTGCAGGAGTCGTCCGCTGTCTGATCCTGGCTGGCTCGCCACAATATGAATCCGCTCTTGCTTATTCCGGGCGTTTTTATACTGCGCTGAAGAATCTGGCGAGGGCCCTTGAAAGTCTTACAGGCTTCTGCCATGTTTTAAAAGCAGATCATGACACTGCTGTCTGAGATTGAAAGGTTGGAGATTCTCATTAGCTCACATGTCATTGCCATCAATTAGACGTTTGGAGGTTTCTCGCAGCTCAGCGCTACATTTCTGAACATCGGCGTCTCTGCTGTAATTCAGCAGTGTTTCCAGATCAGCTCAGAGACACTTCTGCAATCTGTTCCTTTCTTTGGGTGAGTGTAAATTTCACACGCTCTTGGCGAAGACATTAAATGTAGTATTTATGCTGTGACGACTGATGTTTAGAAGCTTTGGAAAGTTTCACACTATGCTACTAAAATGTTGGCCTCAGTTCAGGCTGAAATGTAAATGTAGTCATCATTTGCTGTTGTTTTAAAACTGTGTTGAGCACACAGAACGGTACAGAGAAGACTGCTGGAAGTATTTTTATTTCTACTATGGGTGTCAATGCACTGTAAACCCTAACAATGTCTTTACTTAATTAAGTAAAGTTGACTGAACATAACTTAAAATTTAGCATTTTGGTCCTATCATTTAAAAATTTGAGTTAATTTAATTTATGTACCATGAAAATGCATAAACTTAAGATTTCAAGTGTAGCGAGCTCAAAATCATGATTAATCCTTTGAAAAAAATAGGTCATTTTCACAAATGTGGTCTTGACTGTAAAATTCTAATATGTGCATCCTTTTAAGTGCAAGGTCTTCTTTTTGACAGAACTAAATTAACTGAGTAAACTCATTGCCTCAATTTAATTGAGTCATGGATTCTCCCAAAACTTGTATATTTAAGTTTATTTAACTTGCCGGTTTTGTAGACTACACTTAAATTGTATAATTTAATAGTACTAAGTTTGGTCAACTGAACAATTGAAGTATAGTCTACAAAACCGGTAAGTTAAATAAATTTAAATATGCAAGTTTTGGAAGACTCCATTACTCAAATAAATTGAGGCAACGAGTTTACTTAATTAATTTAGTTTAGTCAACTTACTAGGGTTTTCAGTGTGGGTGACATATTTATATTATGACGCATTTAAGCTGTGACGACTAATATTTAGAAGCTTTAGAAAGTTTCTCACTACACTCCTATTACGTAAGACTCTAAATTTAAGAGGAACATGATGCTTTCTGTACCAAAGAGAAATGAACTTTGGAAAGAATATTCCTTGAATGTGTGAAATATCAACTATTTGAAATTACTGTAAAACCCTACATACTACAAGTACATTGCAAAAACTATTGTTAATATGTTTTTTTCTGGCAAAACATGTCATATATATATATTTACACACACACAGTTGAAGTCAGGATTATTAACCCGCATGAATTATTCGCCCCCTGTTCATGTTTTCCCCCAATTTCTGTGTAACGGAGAGCAGATTTCTCCAACACATCTCTGATCATAACAGTATTAATAACTCATCTCTAATCACTGATTTATTTCCTCTTCATCATGATGACAGTAAATAATATTAGACTAGATATTCTTCAAGACACTTCTATACAGCTTAAAGTGACATGTAAAGGCTTCACTAGGGTAATTAGGGGAACTAGGCAGGTTAGGGTAACTAGGCAAGTTATTGTATAATGATGGTTTGTTCTGGAGACTATCAGAAACAAATATAGATTAAAGAGCGAATAATATTGAGCTTAAAATGCTGTTTAAACAATTAAAAACTGCTTTTATTCCAGCCCAAATAAAACTAATCAGAAGAACAAACATTATCAGACACACTGTGAATATTTCCTCAATCTGTTCAACATCATTTAAGATATATTTAAAAAAGAAAAGAAATTCATATGGGGCGAATAATTCTGACTTTAACTGTATTGTTTAAACCACTGGCCTAAATAGAGAACTGATTCCTGCCTCATCCTCGTTCTGTCGCACACATTGCATCTGTCCACCTAAATGTTACAGCGTCCCACTTAGTCATCTTAAACTCGTAACATTTATTATATCTATTGATTCGTTCTCGCACTAGCAGCTGACCCCTTACCTCTGTATGGACGGCTTTTCCTCTGTTACCAGTTTGTCCAGTGGCTCACAGTGTATCGGCGGACCCGAGATGCAGAGAGTTAACCGCGATGATGGAGTCTGATGAAGAACGCTTCCAGAAAACAGGTAACTAAGACGAAAAAATAAATAAGATAAAGTAAACAAGTAAGTAACAGGGTGAGACTGTGGTAAATTATAAAAATGTGGTAAAAATCAGGAGACTTTTCTTTTTCTGGATCGCTTTTTAAAACACTATCAGTTGGGGTTGGGGAAGGGGGTGTGTGTGGGGGGTCGGTCAGTCAGTCGACAGCGGCCTCTGGTGGATTTACGTGAGAACAGCAGGCGTGTACGGCACTCAAGAGAGAAATTTGAGATCTGAAAAAGCGTACACAGCGCCCTCTGGTGGCTTCCCAAAAACAAAACTGCAAAAAAACGTAGCTCCTGGAAAATATTTGGCGTTCTCCAAAAATGTACATGGCGGTATGTTTTCAGAATGAGCCTGGGTTGTTAGAAGCTTTAGAAAGTTTTACAGATACTAAAATGACTCTGAATTGAACATTCTGACATAATTTACTCTTGTTTCAAACACGTTTGAGTTTCTTTCACACAGAGAGATATAGTGAAGAATGCTGGGCACATTGACCATTGTATTTTATTTCTGCTGTGGAAGTCAGTGGCTGCATTTTGTCAAGGGCACTTGAGTGTTGTCATTAAATGTAGTAAATGTAATATTTACACTATGCTTTATACAGTTTCCCGCTACACTACTAAAATCTGAAATACTCTTAAAGGCACAGTTCAGACTGTGTTTGTGTGTGTGAGAGTGACTGTGTGTGTTAGAGTTTGTGTGTGTGTGTGTGTGTGTGTGTGTGTGTGTGTAGGAATGTAATTGTCTCATGAGAATGTTACGCTGACCAATGAGTGTTAATAGCTATAGTTGACACACACACACACACACACACACACACACACACACACACACACACACACACACACACACACACACACACACACACTTCAGTGTTTGGTGTGTTTTCAGTCACATGATCATGTTAAAATGTAGATCATCATCCTCATCATCATCAGTCTCTTCATTGACAAACTATTTCGCATCATTAAGACATGTCTAATGTTATTGTCTATTGTTATTGAAGGTCAAAGGTCATGCAGGAGTATATGATGTCATCAAGATTAATTTTTCATGACTGTATTAAGTATTGCTTTATTTACAGGGCAGCTATTTAAGAGTAGTTTGTGGTTTTTAAGGTCATTTAGAATGAGTAAATAAATAATGAATAAACGATGCAAATCAACATTTATACATCTTATGACTCCAGCATACAGTAATAGTTACACTGCATGTTAATAAATAAATTATTTACTTCTTAATTTAAAGTATTGACTATTTATACTTTGTAAATCTTTTATAAATGACAATGAAATGTTGTAAAGTTGTATTCTACACAGAAAAACAGTGCTTCACAACAATACTAGTCATTTCAAGATACAGAAATTAAACTACAACTGTATTGAATGAATAAATATTTGCAAACTTGTCTAAAATAAAATTTAACTCTAGAGTTTAAACAACACTGAAATGTCTCATCATCATATTATATTGGTCAATTATTAGATTTTGTTGTATTTTGACATGCAGTGTTTGTGTCGTCCAGCAGGGGGCAGAATCACATCTCTTTCTCACACACAGCGAGACTGAATATGTGTTCCTCACCATCCTTCAATTTAGTCAAGGGTTTCCACAATGCAATGAACCGCCAATTACTTTGGCATAGGTTATGGTTAAATGATGACCATTGCAGCCGCACTGAAAAATATATATATAAAAAAATATGAATAACAGAAAAATATGAAACTAATCAGACTTTCTCCAGAAGAACAAATATTATCAGAGACACTGTGAACATTTCTTTGCATTTAAAAATTAACATAAAATAAAAGGGGCTAATTATTCCGATTGGAACTATATATATATATATATATATATATATATATATATATATATATATATATATATATATATATATATATATATATATATCTATATCAGTAATAATAGTAACATTAATAACAGTGTTTTGCATTTTTAAAAAAAATAGTTTTTAATAACAGGAATTATTTGACAGCTTTTTGTTATTTGATATGTAAATGTGAGATTTCTGCTGCATCATCTTACAGACATAGTTCCAAAATGACACCTCACTGATATTTAAACCAGCTAAAGCTTTTAAAAAATCAAGTAAAAGATTCATATTTAAAGTGTTTGTTGATTTACTGTAAACTCGTGTGACTGTAACTAAAGCTGAAGGAGAAGATATCAATCTACATGTTAAAGCGTGTCTGAAACACTCCACATCAACCTGCGAAACACACAAACATCTGCAGTTACTAAAAATAATCTACTGTAAAGCCTGTCGTCTGCTTTAGTCTCGGTGCAGATCATTACTATTTTATTAGGTTCAACTTTATTATCATTACAGATGTAGAGCAGCAAGAATTAATATATAAACAGGTTACAACACACACACAGACGTGATATTACGGTCATGATTTGCTTCTCTTGATCAGTGTTTTACAATGTTTTAGTGCTTATTTTGGCCTGATTAGATTATTATTATTATATTAGTAAATAGACATTTTATTTTCAGATGTTTTTCAGGGCGAAATTATAGACCATAAATAATGCACCTTTGATTAATATAGCAGATTTAAAAACCACCATCATTAACCAAAGAGCTTCACAGGGTCAGAGAAAACACAAATATTTAATAATAAGCACACTGCGTGTAGAATAATGGCTGTAAACATCACTCAATGTTTTGGAGATGTAATCTGGAGCTGTATATGATCATATTTAGCAAACATCTGATCTGAAAACTGAACAAAGTGTTGCACATGTTTGTCATTCGTCATCATTCTCATAAAAAAAATACAGTTTTGTGTGAGAAATATACTCCTGCACATGCAAGTACGATAAGATCAGAATCTCACACACACACACACACGCTTTTATTCAGCTGATTCTGCGCGGGATCCCCGTGACGTCAATGGGCGGAGTCTCTGCGGACACGCGCGCACCTGCAGCGCCATGGCAACAACAAACAACAACAACTTAGTACAGGTTTTCCAGGGAGATCCTGTGGAATGTGTTTGTCAGGTGTATGGTCGCCAAGGAGACGGGCCCGCCCCGCGGGAATCACACAGGTAAGCACGCCGCACCTGTGCGCCACAGCGATACTCTATTGTTTCGCCGGAAACACGCGCCATATAAGGCAGACAGAAGCGGAAGCCGGAGAAACTACAAGATCGCTTACACAACACGCAGACAGGTGTTACAACACACGATGACGGATTACTCTGCTCAACACCATTATTCATCTGCATAATCATTATTAGTGACCGATTTCAGCTTGTGTTGACAATTTATTGACAATTTGTCCCTTTATTTCACGAAACGGAAGCGTTTTTGACCAATTGTTTGTCTTAGATTTTAGTTGACATTAATTAAAATAACCCTGGAGCGCATTACATTAACACTATATTTAATGATTTCAGTTATTATGAATATTTTTCAGTATATGCAAAAATATTCAAAATAATATTAATAATAACTATAATATACACACACACGCATATATATACACTCACTGGCCACTTTATTAGGTACACCAACTGCTTGTTAATGCAAATTTCCAATCAGCCAATCACATGTCAGCAGCTCACTGCATTTAGGCATGTACACATGGTGAAGAGGATCTGCTGCAGTTCAGAACGAGCATCAGAATGGGGAAGAAAGGGGATTTAAGAGACTTTGAACGTGGCATGGTTGTTGCTGCCAGACGGGCTGCTCTGAGTATTTCAGAAACTGCTGATCTACTGGGATTTTCACGCACAACCATCTCTAGGCTTTACAGAGAATGCTCCGACAAAGAGAAAATAATGTAATGGTGTGGGGGAGATACACACTCATTCACACACACACACACTCATACACTACGGACAATTTAACCTACCCAGTTCCCCTATAGCGCATGTGTTTGGACTGTGAGGGAAACCGGAGCACCCGGAGGAAACCCACGCCAACACGGGGAGAACATGCAAACTCCACACAGAAACACACACTGACCCAGCCGAGACTCGAACCAGTGACCTTCTTGCTGTGAGGTGACAGTGTGACACCACTGTGAGTTTATACTTATAGTTTTACTGTAAATGTCCCATCCATAACGCTGGAATAGCTCAACAGTATATGACATTATCAGACACACACATGCAGCATGCTCTCTCCTCTCCCACTAAACACTCGCAGGAAACAATCTGCACTGTACATCTCCTAAATGCTTCATTCTGTCTGATTTATGAGCTAAATCTGATAATAAACAGCGTCTCCACATCATCAAAATTACTGTTATTATCACACACACACACACACACACACACACACACACACACACACACACACACACACACACACACACACACACACACACACACACTAAATATGGAACATTTAAGAGGGAAAAAAAAAGCAGGTCAAACAAAAGAAGCAGGTTGTGTGTGTGTGTGTGTGAGTGTGTGAGTGTGTGTGTGTGTGTGTGTGTGTGTGTGTGTGTGTGTGTGTTTGCTGTGGTTACTGCCTGCAGGATTGCTCAAACACTGTCATTTGGAAGTGTCTCTGAATCTCTGATGTTTCGGCTGAATTTGATCTGTCTAAACTCGTCACTAATGCAGAGAAACACACTGACAGCGCTGATTCCTGCACACACACACTGCAAAATGCTTATCTTACCTAATGTTTGTGTCTTGTTTCTAGTGCAAACATCTGAAAACTCTTAAATCAAGAAGCATTTTCTAGACCAGCAGCAAATATAGTCTTATTTTCAGTAATAATGAGTCAGAATAAAGTGAGTTTTTCCTTAAAACAAGCAAAATAATCTTGCATTTGTTTTGAAATGCATCTATTGTACGCACCACATGCATCTTACTCACATTTGTCAGCAGCTCCATTAAACATTTGCATATTTACCTTTTATTGTGTTAATGAAACATCTCCATATTACTGAAATTCACTAAATACTTTAAAAACAAAACAATTAATGAAGCTACTCACATGACACACACACACACACACACACACACGCATTCCAGCGGTCCGCCACCCACTACAGTCATTAGTAAACGCCCACCATGATGCTTTTACTTTACCTTATATTAACTTTACACAAAATGTTAATTTATTCCAGCGCTGAAATATTCATCAGCATTAATGAAGCTCTCAGTCAGATCAGTGCAGATAATCCTGCAGATGAGCCGCCGTCACTGTCAGTCAATCAAAGATCAATAAATCAAAAACACTTTAATGATCAATGAATGATTTATCAGAGGCTTCAGATGGCGGAGATTACAGGAACAGCAGCACTCACTTACATTCAGCCATACGACAGGAGACACACACACACACACACACACACACACACACACACACACACACACACACACACACACACACACTCAAACTGATGACAAAATTATAAATATTTTTAAAACATTTTCTAGGTGCGATTGTTTTAACCATGATAGTTTTAATTACTAATTTTTATGGTAAAATTTTCATGTTTGTCTTTGCCATGATGACAAAATATATATAATATTTTTATATAAACAAACCAAATACATATATATATATATATATATATACATACATATAAAATACACTCACCGGCCACTTTATTAGGTACACCTGTCTAACTGCTCATCAATGCAGACTTCAGCCAATCACATGTTAGCAGATCACTGCATTTAGGCATGGTCAAGACAATCTGCTGCAGTTCAAAGCGAGCATCAGAATGGGGAAGAAAGGGGATTTAAGAGACTTTGAACGTGGCATGGTTGTTGCTGCCAGACGGGCTGCTCTGAGTATTTCAGAAACTGCTGATCTACTGGGATTTTCACGCACAACCATCTCTAGGCTTTACAGAGAATGCTCCGACAAAGAGGAAATATCCAGTGAGCGGCAGTTCTGTGGGCACAAATGCCTTGTTGATGAGGCCAGAGGTCAGAGGAGAATGGCCAGACTGGTTCCAGCTGATAGAAAGGCAACAGTAACTCAAATAAGCACTCGTTACAACCGAGCTCTGCAGAAGAGCATCTCTGAACACACAACACGGCCAACCTTGAGGCGGATGGGCTACAGCAGCAGAAGAGCACACCGGGTGCCGCTCCTGTCAGCTAAGAACAGGAAACTGAGGCTACAATTCACACAGACTCACCAAAACTGGACAATAGAAGATTGGAGAAACGTTGCTGCTCTGATGAGTCTCCATTTCTGCTGACACATTCAGATGCTCGGCTCACAATTTGGCCTCAACAACATGAAAGCATGGATCCTCCTGCCTTGTATCAGCGGTTCAGGCTGGTGGTGGTGGTGTAATGGTGTGGGGGAGATTTTCTTTGGGTCCATTAGTACCAATTGAGCATCAACGCCACAGCCTACCTGAGTATTGCTGCTGACCATGTCCATCCCTTTATGAGCACAGTGTCTCCATCTTCTGATGGCTACTTCCAGCAGGATAACGCACCATGTCATAAAGCTCAATCATCTCAGACTGGTGTCTTGAACATGACGATGAGTTCACTGTACTCAAATGGCCTCCACAGTCACCAGAGCTCAATCCAATAGAGCAGCTTTGGGATGTGGTGGAACGGGAGATTGGCATCATGGATGTGCAGCCGACAAATTTGCAGCAACTGTGTGATGCTATCATGACAATATGGAGCAAAATCTCTGAGGAAGATCTCCAGTAGCTTGTTGAATCTACGCCATGAAGGATTAAGGCAATTCTGAAGGCAAAAGGGGGTTGACCCAATACTAGTGAGGTGTACCTAATAAAGTGGCCGGCGAGTGTATACATATTACTGCTGTCAAAAGAATAGTCATGATATGCAGAATAAAAGCTTGTATTTACATAATACTGTATGTATGCATAATATATATATGTGCATATTTATTTGGTGTATATACATATACAATAAATGCACACATATTTTGGTTTTGGTTTTTATGCATGTTTTACTTATTTATACACAATATTTATACACATATTTACACAGTGAGTACACACACACATACTATGTAAATACAAATTTTTGTTTTGTGAATAATCATTTAACAGCACTACTTGCTATGCAAACTATTAATGGAACTATCTTATTACTTCTGCAAGAGTTTACATTTATTATCTAACACTAGAGTTTAAACAGCAAACACTTTTGTTTCGCAAAATGATTGTCAAATTTATGCTACTTTAAATCCAAATAATAAATTTCTCCATACGTTATCAGTAAAGCATTGGTATTGAAATAGTCCAAAATAAAAATAAAAATGTGCACAAGTAATTATTCTGGTTAAAGGCTCCGTTTACCCAAAAATGAAAATTCGGTCATCATTTACTCACCCTTTACTCGTTTAAACCTTAACGAGTTTCTTTCTTCTGTTTAACACAAAAAAAGATATTTTAAAGAATGATGAAAACCGGTAACCATTTATTTCCATTGCTTTTGCCACTATGTTAGCCAATGGTTACAGTTTTCTAACATTTTTTAAATATCTTCCTTTGTGTTCAACAGAATAAAGAAGCTTTATAACCACTTGAAGGAGAGTAAATAGTGAGTAAATTGTACTTTTTGAGGTGAACTGTGCCTTTAAGAAAACTTCTCCAAGAGCTGCACATCAGAGCATTCGTGCTCGTTTCTTTGCTAAAGTCTGGTCTTGCATCATGAGTTTGTGTAAAGCGGTTTTCTTGTCTTTTGATGCTCTCACACACACATTCTTCTCTGAAGGCCTCAGAGTTTTCTTTTTGACTTTTGAAACAAATATTATTGGATGGGATGTTTCTGAGCTGTCAGACGCTGACGTCCAGATGTGGAGCGTTTTGAAGCGTTTGCTCTGTAATTGTAGATGAATTACAGATCTGCACTGTAGACTCTGCTGATTAAACCCTTCACCAAACTCAGCGTCACTGAACACTGAACTGCAGTTATTCTGAGAGCCGCTGGGAAAGACGGAGAATAACTTTAAACAAACACGAGTTTCTCTAGTCAGCGTCTTGTTCTTGTAATAATCATCTGTGTGTGTGTTTATGTGACACTGATCTCTAATGTCATCAGATACACACACACACATACCAGTGATCCGCCACCCACTACAGTCATTAATAAACACTCACCATGATGATGCTTTTACTAATTACCTCCATTAATTTCATAAATAATGTACAACACATGTATAATTTACTGTAAAAAGAATAAATTATTGATGTACAATAATGTAAAATCTGCATTTGATTCTGTTACTAATTGTTGTTCAATTTTATAGTTTAATTTTTAACAGTAAAAGAGTTGTTGGACAGAGTTTACGATAACAGATTTGATGAACAGAGTTGATGATCAGAGTTGATGAACAGAGTTGACGATAACAGAGTTGATGAACAGAGTTGATGATAACAGAGTTGATGAACAGAGTTGACGATAACAGAGTTGATGAACAGAGTTGACGATAACAGAGTTGATGAACAGAGTTGACGATAACAGAGTTGATGAACAGAGTTGACGATAACAGAGTTGATGAACAGAGTTGATGATAACAGAGTTGATGAACAGAGTTGATGAACAGAGTTGATGATAACAGAGTTGATGAACAGAGTTGATGAACAGAGTTGATGATAACAGAGTTGATGAACAGAGTTGATGATAACAGAGTTGATGAACAGAGTTGATGAACAGAGTTGACGATGACAGAGTTGATGATAACAGAGTTGATGAACAGAGTTGATGATAACAGAGTTGAGGAACAGAGTTGATGATAACAGAGTTGATGAACAGAGTTGATGAACAGAGTTGATGAACAGAGTTGACGATGACAGAGTTGACGATAACAGAGTTGATGAACAGAGTTGATGATAACAGAGTTGATGAACAGAGTTGATGATAACAGAGTTGATGAACAGAGTTGATGATAACAGAGTTGATGAACAGAGTTGATGAACAGAGTTGATGAACAGAGTTGACGATGACAGAGTTGATGATAACAGAGTTGATGAACAGAGTTGATGATAACAGAGTTGATGAACAGAGTTGACGATGACAGAGTTGATGATAACAGAGTTGACAACAGAGTTGACGATGACAGAGTTGATGAACAGAGTTGACGATGACAGAGTTGATGAACAGAGTTGATGATAACAGAGTTGATGAACAGAGTTGACGATGACAGAGTTGATGATAACAGAGTTGACAACAGAGTTGATGATCAGAGTTGACGATAACAGAGTTGATGAACAGAGTTGACGATGACAGAGTTGATGAACAGAGTTGATGATAACAGAGTTGATGAACAGAGTTGATGATAACAGAGTTGATGAACAGAGTTGATGATAACAGAGTTGATGAACAGAGTTGACGATGACAGAGTTGATGAACAGAGTTGATGATAACAGAGTTGATGAACAGAGTTGACGATGACAGAGTTGATGATAACAGAGTTGACAACAGAGTTGATGATCAGAGTTGACGATAACAGAGTTGATGAACAGAGTTGACGATGACAGAGTTGATGAACAGAGTTGATGATAACAGAGTTGATGAACAGAGTTGATGATAACAGAGTTGATGAACAGAGTTGACGATGACAGAGTTGATGAACAGAGTTGATGATAACAGAGTTGATGAACAGAGTTGACGATGACAGAGTTGATGATAACAGAGTTGATGAACAGAGTTGATGATAACAGAGTTGATGAACAGAGTTGATGAACAGAGTTGACGATGACAGAGTTGATGATAACAGAGTTGATGAACAGAGTTGATGATAACAGAGTTGATGAACAGAGTTGATGAACAGAGTTGATGAACAGAGTTGACGATGACAGAGTTGATGATAACAGAGTTGATGAACAGAGTTGATGATAACAGAGTTGATGAACAGAGTTGACGATGACAGAGTTGATGATAACAGAGTTGACGATGACAGAGTTGATGAACAGAGTTGACGATGACAGAGTTGATGAACAGAGTTGACGATGACAGAGTTGATGATAACAGAGTTGACAACAGAGTTGATGATCAGAGTTGACGATAACAGAGTTGATGAACAGAGTTGACGATGACAGAGTTGATGAACAGAGTTGATGATAACAGAGTTGATGAACAGAGTTGACGATGACAGAGTTGATGAACAGAGTTGATGATAACAGAGTTGATGAACAGAGTTGATGATAACAGAGTTGATGAACAGAGTTGACGATGACAGAGTTGATGAACAGAGTTGATGATAACAGAGTTGATGAACAGAGTTGACGATGACAGAGTTGATGAACAGAGTTGATGATAACAGAGTTGATGAACAGAGTTGAAGATAACAGAGTTGATGAACAGAGTTGACGATGACAGAGTTGATGAACAGAGTTGATGATAACAGAGTTGATGAACAGAGTTGACGATGACAGAGTTGATGAACAGAGTTGATGATAACAGAGTTGATGAACAGAGTTGACGATGACAGAGTTGATGATAACAGAGTTGATGAACAGAGTTGATGATAACAGAGTTGATGAACAGAGTTGACGATGACAGAGTTGATGATAACAGAGTTGACAACAGAGTTGACGATGACAGAGTTGATGAACAGAGTTGACGATGACAGAGTTGATGAACAGAGTTGATGATAACAGAGTTGATGAACAGAGTTGACGATGACAGAGTTGATGATAACAGAGTTGATGAAGAGAGTTGATGATAACAGAGTTGATGAACAGAGTTGACGATGACAGAGTTGATGAACAGAGTTGATGATAACAGAGTTGATGAACAGAGTTGATGATAACAGAGTTGATGAACAGAGTTGACGATGACAGAGTTGATGAACAGAGTTGATGATAACAGAGTTGATGAACAGAGTTGACGATGACAGAGTTGATGATGACAGAGTTGACGATAACAGAGTTGATGAACAGAGTTGACGATGACAGAGTTGATGATGACAGAGTTGACGATAACAGAGTTGATGAACAGAGTTGACGATGACAGAGTTGATGAACAGAGTTGATGATAACAGAGTTGATGAACAGAGTTGACGATGACAGAGTTGATGATAACAGAGTTGACGATGACAGAGTTGATGATAACAGAGTTGATGAACAGAGTTGATGATCAGAGTTGACGATAACAGAGTTGATGAACAGAGTTGATGATGACAGAGTTGATGAACAGAGTTGATGATAACAGAGTTGATGAACAGAGTTGACGATGACAGAGTTGATGAACAGAGTTGATGATAACAGAGTTGATGAACAGAGTTGACGATGACAGAGTTGATGATAACAGAGTTGACGATGACAGAGTTGATGATAACAGAGTTGATGATCAGAGTTGACGATAACAGAGTTGATGAACAGAGTTGATGATAACAGAGTTGATGAACAGAGTTGATGAACAGAGTTGATGATAACAGAGTTGATGATAACAGAGTTGACGATGACAGAGTTGATGATAACAGAGTTGATGAACAGAGTTGATGATAACAGAGTTGATGAACAGAGTTGATGAACAGAGTTGATGATAACAGAGTTGATGATAACAGAGTTGACGATGACAGAGTTGATGATAACAGAGTTGATGAACAGAGTTGATGAACAGAGTTGACGATGACAGAGTTGATGAACAGAGTTGACGATGACAGAGTTGATGATAACAGAGTTGACAACAGAGTTGATGATCAGAGTTGACGATAACAGAGTTGATGAACAGAGTTGACGATGACAGAGTTGATGAACAGAGTTGATGATAACAGAGTTGATGAACAGAGTTGACGATGACAGAGTTGATGAACAGAGTTGATGATAACAGAGTTGATGAACAGAGTTGATGATAACAGAGTTGATGAACAGAGTTGACGATGACAGAGTTGATGAACAGAGTTGATGATAACAGAGTTGATGAACAGAGTTGACGATGACAGAGTTGATGAACAGAGTTGATGATAACAGAGTTGATGAACAGAGTTGAAGATAACAGAGTTGATGAACAGAGTTGACGATGACAGAGTTGATGAACAGAGTTGATGATAACAGAGTTGATGAACAGAGTTGACGATGACAGAGTTGATGAACAGAGTTGATGATAACAGAGTTGATGAACAGAGTTGACGATGACAGAGTTGATGATAACAGAGTTGATGAACAGAGTTGATGATAACAGAGTTGATGAACAGAGTTGATGAACAGAGTTGATGAACAGAGTTGACGATGACAGAGTTGATGATAACAGAGTTGATGAACAGAGTTGATGATAACAGAGTTGATGAACAGAGTTGACGATGACAGAGTTGATGATAACAGAGTTGACAACAGAGTTGACGATGACAGAGTTGATGAACAGAGTTGACGATGACAGAGTTGATGAACAGAGTTGATGATAACAGAGTTGATGAACAGAGTTGACGATGACAGAGTTGATGATAACAGAGTTGATGAAGAGAGTTGATGATAACAGAGTTGATGAACAGAGTTGACGATGACAGAGTTGATGAACAGAGTTGATGATAACAGAGTTGATGAACAGAGTTGATGATAACAGAGTTGATGAACAGAGTTGACGATGACAGAGTTGATGAACAGAGTTGATGATAACAGAGTTGATGAACAGAGTTGACGATGACAGAGTTGATGATGACAGAGTTGACGATAACAGAGTTGATGAACAGAGTTGACGATGACAGAGTTGATGATGACAGAGTTGACGATAACAGAGTTGATGAACAGAGTTGACGATGACAGAGTTGATGAACAGAGTTGATGATAACAGAGTTGATGAACAGAGTTGACGATGACAGAGTTGATGATAACAGAGTTGACGATGACAGAGTTGATGATAACAGAGTTGATGAACAGAGTTGATGATCAGAGTTGACGATAACAGAGTTGATGAACAGAGTTGATGATGACAGAGTTGATGAACAGAGTTGATGATAACAGAGTTGATGAACAGAGTTGACGATGACAGAGTTGATGAACAGAGTTGATGATAACAGAGTTGATGAACAGAGTTGACGATGACAGAGTTGATGATAACAGAGTTGACGATGACAGAGTTGATGATAACAGAGTTGATGATAACAGAGTTGATGAACAGAGTTGATGATAACAGAGTTGATGATAACAGAGTTGATGAACAGAGTTGATGATAACAGAGTTGATGATAACAGAGTTGACGATGACAGAGTTGATGATAACAGAGTTGACAACAGAGTTGATGAACAGAGTTGATGAACAGAGTTGATGAACAGAGTTGACGATGACAGAGTTGATGAACAGAGTTGATGAAGAGAGTTGATGAACACTGTTGACAATGACAGAGTTGATGATAACAGAGTTGATGATAACAGAGTTGACGATGACAGAGTTGATGATAACAGAGTTGACAACAGAGTTGATGAACAGAGTTGATGAACAGAGTTGATGAACAGAGTTGATGATAACAGAGTTGACGATGACAGAGTTGATGATAACAGAGTTGACGATGACAGAGTTGATGATAACAGAGTTGATGATAACAGAGTTGATGAACAGAGTTGATGATAACAGAGTTGATGATAACAGAGTTGATGAACAGAGTTGATGATAACAGAGTTGATGATAACAGAGTTGACGATGACAGAGTTGATGATAACAGAGTTGACAACAGAGTTGATGAACAGAGTTGATGAACAGAGTTGATGAACAGAGTTGACGATGACAGAGTTGATGAACAGAGTTGATGAAGAGAGTTGATGAACACTGTTGACAATGACAGAGTTGATGATAACAGAGTTGATGATAACAGAGTAGACGGTTAGCAGTAATACATGAAACATGACATATAAGACAGATATGAAACTCATATATGAAACTTCATATTTAGCTATATTTTTGGTTTAGTATACTGCTCAGTCGCTTTGGATAAAATCGTCTGCTAAATGACTAAATGTAAATGTAAACGACAATCTTCACTGTATAAAGTGTTGTGGAAATAAAGGTGGCTTGACATGTATCATATTCATCTCTTTATGGTTGTAGTTTTCAGAACAAATGAGTTTTTTAACATGATGTGATTTTCATGATATTTGTCTTTAATTTTCATCACTGCAGCTCATTTGCAGTCTGTCTCCATTAGACACAAATAGATGTTTTTATTGTTGTTTCATATTAGCAATGGCACATAAATGCCCGTGTGTGTTTTACGAGTGTGTGTGTGTCTGGATTTTTTCCCTGGATTCAGCAATGGTGTAAAAGCGTTTGAGTGTTTTTGTGCTGCAGCCTCACATAAAATAAAGCCTGACAGTTAATGTGACTCGTCTAGACGATATTTTCTGCATTAATGCAAGTGGCTAATTAGTATTTTATTGTCCAACACGACTGGGTCTTTTTCCCTTCTCGTATTTTCCTCGAGTCTCTTGTTTTTTCTCCAAATGTTGTGGAGTGTGTTTCAAGCTCTTCAGCAATTTTATAATGTCTTGACGATAATAAAATAAAGGTGGTTTTCTTTAAACTTATGAAATACTTTTTCCTATTTTCTTTTTTTGCCATTTTTTAATTTCAGTATACGTTATTTTAGTATAAGTTACTTCAAATAAACTTAAAAAGTCAAATAAAAGATTTAATTTTAATGAAAAACACTAAATTAGACTACAAGAACAATGCAAAAATGATTATTAATATGGGTTTTCTGACTATAAAATGAATGTCTTGTTTTCCCAGAGTATACATTCACTGGCCACTTTATTAGGTACCCCTTTATTTTAAAAAAATTATTTTCAGAGTGTTTTAAGTGTTTTTAGAGTAGTAAAAGTGTTTTCTGAGTGTTTCCAGTATATTCTTTCAATGGTTTCAGACAGGGCCGGCCCAAGACTTTAGGGGGCCCTAATCAGAATTTTATTTGGGGCCCCCTTGGTGCAGACAATATGATAAATTATTGTTAATCCTTGATTATTTGCACACTTTAAATTTAAAACACGCGTTATCAATTTTATTTGCTGTAGCCGTGTTGCTTACATTATAAAATATGCTGTTTTTCTTACATATAATTTTTGTATTTTCTAGTTCAAATATCTAAAAAAAAATCACTTTAAATCAAAATCAAATTTAATCAAGAAGCATTTTCCACAGAAAATCTGTCTAGAAAATGTTTATTCTTTAAGATTTTTTTTACATATTTGGACTAGAAACAAGACAAAAACAATAAAAATGAAAGAATTTTTGCAGTATTTACCAACTGTCAATGATTTATAGTACATGGCTGTGAAATTTGATCACAAGAAAACCAACCATGATATATACAAATTTTTGCAAATGAAGAGTAAAAAATGCATCAAAAAGTTATAAGATGCATTTCTTTCATTAAAAGCACATGTTTATAGTATTGCAACTGTGTATAAAAGCACACAACTGTTCAACAAGCTGAAAAATGCAGAGATAGAGGGCGCATCTCTAAATTAGTCAGAGCAGCAGCATCACAATTACCCTAGTTAAGCCTTTAAATGTCACTGTAAGCTGTATAGAAGTGTCTTGAAGAATATCTAGTCTAATATTATTTACTGTCATCATGACAAAAATAAATCAGTTATTAGAAATGAGTTATTAAAACGATTATGTTTACAAATGTGTTGAAAAAAATCTTCTCTCCGTTAAACAGAAATTAGGGAAAAAATAAACAGGGGGGCTAATAATTCAGGGGGCTAATAATTCTGACTTCAACTGTGCATGTTAGAAAACAGTTAAAATAGCAATTTATTGCTTGCTAGTTTTCTGTAAACTAAAGACATTTATTACAACTTGGCCAACCTATTTGATGTATTTTATGCATAGCCCTGGTTTATTTTTAATCATGCAAAATTTTGCATTGCCACTATATTAATATATTTTCTTCAAGAACAGTAACTGATTGGAATACTCAGAAAGGTGAGCACAGACTCCTCTGAGCACTTATAATGCCTCCAGCAGTGGAGAACATTACTTATTTACTCATCAATTTAAAAAGAGCATTATTTTAAAGTTTTTTTTTATTTATCTAATATTTTTAGCAAAAATACCATCTACAAGACTTTGCAAAGGTCTGCAAGGGTTAAATAAATGAAAAACCCTTCAAATTATGTGTTCTTGTCCTATTGATATCTTTATATATTTTGGCGGAATTAAATAGTGTGAGCCCATATTCCTGTATTAAGATTCACAATTGCAATCGCTCATCTGTCAAATGGCTGCAGTCAGAGTAGATTATTTAATTCAGATCTTTTGTACATTTAGATAAATATCGATTCTTGGCGCCAGAGCATATTGATAAATTTGCCCCACCCATAATCTATAAACAAACTCTCCAACAGACTAAAACAAAAACGAAAGTTAGTAATTTCATGCACTCTTGGGGGCCCCCTGGTGGCCATGGGGCCCTAAGCAGCCGCTTAGCTCGCTTATGCCTTGGGCCGGCTCTGGTTTCAGAGTATGTTCAGTGTTTTGAAGCATGTTTCAGAATATATTTTCATAGTGTTTCCTGAGTGTATTAGTGTATTTTCAGATTTCTCAAAATCCAGAGATGTTTTCAAAGTATGTTTTCAGAGTATATTCTCCCAGAGTATTTTTTTCCAGGTGGTTTTGTAGTGTATTCAGAATATATTATACGTGTATTCAGAGTATTTTTAAAGTATGCCTTCAGGGTGTTTTCAAAGTATTTTTTCAGAGTATGTTCAGTGTTTTTGACTGTGTTTTAGTGTATTTTCCTAGAGTTTTCTTTTATGCTGTTGTTTTTCTTGAGAGTATATTTATCAGGGTTTTCTCAGAACATGTTTTTGTTATTGTGTTGAATGTTTTTCTGGAGTATGTTTGAAGAGTATGTGCAGTGTTTTGAGTATGTTTTCAGAGTATTTTCCCAGGGTGTATTTTCAGGGTGTGACTTGATGTGTTGGATTGATCTTCATATTTGATAGTTTTGTGAGTGTTTATTGTGGTGCAGATGTTCAGCGTTCTTCATTCTGAACTGCTGATCATCCACAGATTCAGTGCTCAGAGAAGCAGCAGAAACCAGCAGAAGCTTAAAATAAGTCTGCAGTTTAATGAGTGGTCTGAAGACGGCGAGACCCTGTATTTATTCACCCGCACACACCAACAACATCAAACACCACAGTAAAAGCACTTCATATATAACTTGAGTTTCTCAGCGATCAAGCCTTCACATACTGCAGAGAAACATCTTCTTCATTGCTTATTTTAGAGAATGAATATCTGAACACTCTGAAGACACATTTACTGGAGAAGAAACATGATTGATTATGATTTTTCTGAACAATTGCAATATTTTCAGCTAAAAACAAGGACAAACAGTTAGAAAAGCGAAATTACTGCTGCTGTCAAACAATTTATTGCATCCAAAATAAAACAATTTAATGTATAATATAATATAAACAATATAATGTTTGTGTGTAAATACTATATATATATATATGTGTGTGTGTGTGTGTGTGTGTGTGTGTGTGTGTGTGTGTGTGTGTGTTTGTGTGTATGTATGTACGAGTATATTTAAATATTTACAAATATATTACAAAATATTTAATATTTAAATATTTACAAAATACATATGCAGTGTACACACAAACAAATACAATCCTTTATTTTGAATACAATTAATCATAATTAATATTTTGTCAGCACTAAAAACTAAAAGTAGTAATTTTCCCTTTGAATTCTGTCGGTTTTTCTGACTACATTGGCAGTTATCAGTGTTTTAATATCTTAAAATTCAATAAAGCAAAAGTTATGTGCCTTTAAAGTAAATATCTGAACAACCTATATTTTAAATTTAAAGTTGATCTCTTCGATAATGAGCTTTCAGTAGTATTGAGCTTGGCTGCAGTTCCAGACATGACCATATAAGGGCGTCTCCTATTTCTGTGTTCTGAGCAATATGAAGCATATTACTGCCATACTTTTTACAATATTTGTAAAGTAGACATCAAATTCTATAGTAGTTTAGGCAGTTTTGGTGATATTAGATTCAAATTTAGAATCTAAAAACATCTAAAAATGTTTACATGTGGATTGCTGTAGCAAAGTAATGTTTTACAACTCTATCGAGTATACATTGCAATCTAATAAATAACTGTTGCACATTTATACATAAAACAATTTGTTCTCAGATATGGAAATTAGACATTGTAAGCTTTCAAATATTATATAGTACCTAATGATTGCTTTATGTTTAGTCTACGATATCATGGTCTATAAATGTAACAGTAAATAAAGTAAATCTATTACTCTAAGTAATACAAAATAGTAGTAAACATTGCATTCAATAGTCTTAGACCTTTCTGATTATGTATATAGTTTGATTCGATTAGGATTTAATTGCATTATAGTGCAGTAAACTTAAGCGTCCGTTCAATAATTTATGGCTTTGATTTAAGAATGAACTGGATTTAGGAAAACACAGAAACACTGAGGATGTACGTAATGTTTTGCAGTGTGAAACTGTATTTGATAAAGTCTGGATCATTGACTCTGGTGTGTATTATTGTGAATCTGCTGTGGATCAGTCTGTCCTGTATATGATGAAGCGCTGCAGAAATAACGGGATAAACACTTTCCTGATGCGTCTGCTGTGTTTTGATGTGAGGAAATACTCAGACTCTCACTTTACATCAGATAATTACTGCTTTACATGACTGTCACAACCCTTCTGTTCATTACAAACCACAACTGGTTGATTCATCATGTCCACACATACACACACACACACACACACACACACACACGCCTCGGGTGTGGTTTCACCTTTCACTCTCTCTCCGTCTCTCTCACACACACACACACACACACACCTGACTCAGAGGAGTGTATGTGTGTGTGAACTGTTATCTCTATTTAAGTCAATGATGGGTGAGACATCACTGACTACAACATAGTGAGAGTGTGTGTGTGTGTGTGTGTGTGTGTTATAGTCGGAAGTGTTGTCTTTTTGTGATTGTGACACTCCTTATACTCAGTGACGCAACAGATCACTGCTTTCAAGACACACACACACACACACACACACACACACACACACACACACACACACACACACACACACATCACAGCTTGTTGGGAAAACGTATTAGAAAACACACCGCAGTAACGTATTTGAGATTGCCAAAAATGTAGACGTTTGAGATGTAGATGTATGGATGCAGTCCTCCAAGCTCATGATGGAGTCAGACACAATCTTCATTCTGTCTCCACTGCAGCAGGACTTTATATTCTATACTGGACATTATTTCTGTTCAGTGATGAGACTTTAGTCTGAGCAGAGTCAGAGCGCACTGTCCTCATCAAATCAGTCAACATCAAGACATGATCAGATTTATTGAGCTCAAATCAGCAAAATCTAGAGGCCTTCACCTTTCATAGAGACACTTCTGACACCAAATCATCAACTAGAAGAGCAGATATTAATTACTATTCCTAAAACTCAGACAGGCCACAAGACTGTTGTCAGGTATAGTGCTTGAGATTGTTCAAAAACTACACCTCGCCCTCTAGAGTGTTTAAAAGAAATGGCACTTATGAGAAAATGTGGCCTAGTAACATGTCTAAGATTGTGAAAAATGTACACAGCACCCTCTGGTGGATTTGTGAAAACAAAAACTGCAAGATGTATTCCAGGGTGCTTATTTGTTGGTTTTCAAAAATGTAGCCCTGGGCACAGTTATGCTGCATCACCCAGTCTTGTTCACACTAGCTAAACGTACCGTACTATGACGTCAAATGAACCCGGGTGCAGACCAAAAGTGCTAGTGTGAAAGCCCACTAAGTTCCCATATTTAAGTGGATTGAACATAAAGCACTAAAGTTGTCACAAAAAATACCAAGGATTGTGTTGGTTCAGCTCATTTACAGCTCATACTAGCAGCAAAATCTTTTTAGTTGTTGTTTTGTTAGAGTGTAACCCTGATGACCTGGTGTTTGTGAGTGTGTGTTGTTGGCAGTATTACCTGCCACAGGTGTTTTTCCATCAGGTGTGTGTGTGTGTGTGTGAATCAGTGGACGGGACGAAGAGATGTCCAGGAATAGATCAGGACACTTCCGTCCAAATCCCCAGCAGAGCAGATCTTAGACTGTCAGCGACATTTGACCATTAAGAGCGGTAAACATCCGCTTTGGGCCTCAGGATATTTGGGATCCCTAATAAAAAATGAATATAAGTATAAATTAGGTATAAGTATACAGCTTATATTAAATATAAATTATATTTATAAATAATATACAGTCAGATGTGGACAAAACTGTTGGTATACCCTAAAAAAAAACTACAGAGATCACTGAAATAGCTTGAGCAATTATTAAATTAAAATTTACTGAAGATAAACTAATGCAATTATCGTTTTAACAAATTATTTTAAGGAAAAACTCACTTTATTGATCAGATTTTGCTTTCAAATTGTGGTTCAACAGAAGCATTAAAAAAATGCAAACTAATGAAACTGGCCTGGAAACAACTGAAGGGGACCGACAATTTTGTCCAGGTCTGTATAACAGTTTTCCATCATATTTTGTGCTGTGTTTTATGGTGTATTAATGAATAAAAAAATAAACACAATTATTACATCCATGCAAATTTGTCACACAGTCATGGAGGAGTCCAGCACGAACATCAGATGAATATTATTAATTATTATTAGAAAAATAGAAAGACAGTTAAATTATAAATAAATAAATAAATAAATAAATAAATATAATTAACTTAAAAAAATTATAAAATCAGATTGACCAACATAAGAAAAAGATCAATACATAAATAAATTTGTCATTAAAAATATTGTAGAAAATAAGAAAGTGATATAAGACAGTTAAATAATACATAAATATTTATTTTAATTTTAAGATAGAAAAATGCATCAAATAAGAAAGTAAAAAATTAAATACGAAATAAATAAATGTAGTTTTTAATTTTAATAAAGGGAAATTATAAAATAGGACTTAATAAAAGAAAAAGACAAAATAAAATGTATTTATAAAATAAATAAATATATATTTCATTTATAAAACTAACATTTATAAAATAAGACAGTGACATAAGAAAGACGATTAACTAAATAAAATAAATTTAATTTAATGAAATGAAAGATTAATTTTGAAAATGAGATCAAGTGATTTAAGAAAAAGAATTTAATAAATAAAATAATAAACAAACAAACAATTTACAATAAATAAATTAAACACAAAGGACTCATATCAGTTCTGTGGGCTCCAGAATGGCTCGTGTCCCCACACCTCTAAATCCGGCCGTGCCTCCATGTCTTCCGTTGGCTCTGTTTTTAGCGCAGAATTCCCTCTGTGCTGCGTTTCCACACTTCCATCTGCTGAGCGAGAGGATCCGTCTCCACCTGAGCGGACATCTGCCGGTTTTTCCCTCTCTCTCAATCCATGCATTTAATTGAGGAGCCATTCCTGCTGACTCCAGTGAATCTGTGTGTGACGTGCTTCATTCTGCACACAGGTCTTCAACATTAACACCCCGGAGTTTCATGAAGAAAAGAGCAGTGAAGGAGATCCTGGAGTCACCTGCCAGATTACACACTGTACACTAATGCACTTTAAAGGGAACCCATTGAGACATGTTAGGCTTAAAGGAAACCTATTCTGCCCCTTTCTACAAGCTGTAAAATAAATCTCTGCTGTCTGTACAGTGTGTGTGTGTGTGTGTGTGTGTGTGTGTGTGTGTGTTTGAGCTGAGAACAGCACACAGATAATGTTCTCCAGCTCTCTGAAACTGACCCTTTCAGGCTTTGATCCTAATTGTGGTGTTTTGGTGACTGTCGCTTTAAATGCAAATGAGATTGAGCTCTTTTAGAAAGAGGGCGGAGCTACGTCAGTCTATGCGGCTCCTGTCACTGTTCATCTATAACTCCACATCTATAATCCTCTTAGTCTATGCTGACATGATCTTCAGCAGCTCAAACACTCTAATGGCTGATGGACAGACGGCTGCTTCTCACTCAGGCCTGCTGGACATGCTAATGAGATGGAGAGATGAGCACTAGTGGGCGGGGCTTTCCCCCTCTAATGGCACGTACAAAGGGAGAATGTCAATCAAAGTGTTTCTGCATCAAGTCTGATTAGAACAAACACAATTAATTCATGCTTATCATTAGAGGCTAGTTATACACTCACCGGCCACTTTATTAGGTACACCTCACTAATACTGGATCAAACCCCTTTTTGTCTTCAGAACTGCCTTACTCCTTGGTGGTGTAGATTCAGCAGGGTACTGGAAATATTCCTCAGAGATTTTGCTCCATATTGTCATGATAGCATCACACAGTTGCTGCAGATTTGTCAGCTGCACATCCATGATGCCAATCTCCCGTTCCACCACATCCCAAAGCTGCTCTATTGGATTGAGCTCTGGTGACTGTGGAGGCCATTTGAGTACAGTGAACTCATCGTCATGTTCACCAGTCTGAGATGGTTGAGCTTTATGACATGCTGCGTTATCCTGCTGGAAGTAGCCATCAGAAGATGGAGACACTGTGCTCATAAAGGGATGGACATGGTCAGCAGCAATACTCAGGTAGGCTGTGGCGTTGATGCTCAATTGGTACTAATGGACCCAAAGAAAATCTCCCCCACACCATTACACCACCACCACCAGCCTGAACCGCTGATACAAGGCAGGATGATCCATGCTTTCATGTTGTTGAGGACAAATTGTGAGCCGAGCATCCGAATGTGTCAGCAGAAATGGAGACTCATCAGAGCAGCAACATTTCTCCAATCTTCTATTGTCCAGTTTTGGTGAGTCTGTGTGAATTGTAGCCTCAGTTTCCTGTTTTTCAACAAGGCATTTGCGTCCACAGAACTGCCGCTCACTGGATATTTCCTCTTTGTCGGAGCATTCTTTGTAAACCCTAGAGATGGTTGTGCGTGAAAATCCCAGTGGATCAGCAGTTTCTGAAATACTCAGAGCAGCCCGTCTGGCAGCAACAACCATGCCACGGTCAAAGTCTCTTAAATCCCCTTTCTTCCCCATTCTGATGCTCACTCTGAGCTGCAGCAGATCGTCTTGACCATGTCTACATGGCGAAATGCAGTGAGCTGCTGACATGTGATTGGCTGATTATAAATCTGCGTTAATGAGCAGTAGGACAGGTGTACCTAATAAAGTGGCCGTTGAGTGCGTTCACAGAACTGAGCACCCTCTTCAACTTATAAATCAACACATACAGTTAAAAAGAAAAAGAAAATAAACTCAGATGATCAGAAATACTCTTGCTCAGTGATGATTGCGAACACATTTCGATGTATTTGTCAGGATATCCGCTGTGAATCGACATGATTTTCTGTGCTGGCGTTGAAATAAAGTGGTGTGTGTGTGTGTGTGTGTGTGTGTGTGTGTGTATCAGTGTGTAATTGGAAACACGCAGCAGAATGCGCAGTAAATCATGTTTGTTTGTTGGAGTGATAATGGAGATGATTCTGCAGTTGTTAGATGGCGCCTGACTGTCAATGACAGATATTCAAATGTAGAACAGCATCATTTTGCATATAAATAAACTCAAATCTCAGCAGGTGATCTGACCACACACTTCAGATTTACTCTCCATGGCTGTGAACGGGACGTCAGCAATAAAACGTGAGTATGCATATTTAAATGTACTGTGCAAAGTTAAAACTGCATGAGATGATTTCGATATTCTGCGGAGGACACTGATGCAGCGCTCTGTCAATAAGCAGCTCTCAGATGTGGCTCTGGCTCTCGATATTAAAACTTTGAAAACCACCATAGATGTCTGAATTCAGTTCATTAAGATAATTAAAAGCACATACAGCGAGATCCTGATCCTCTGGCCTTCAATCCTATGATTTATTAAAGCACATCTCTCAGATTTATTACAGATCAACAGCCTCTATTTTCCTGGATTCTTGTAATTCATCACACATAAACGTCTCGCTGATGATTTCCACTGGATTAAACATCATTAATGTGTTTGTTCCTTATTATCAGATCCATATATTTCTCCATATTTATACTACAAACTGTACAACTTAACATTAGATCACCATCTCAGATCACCAAATACCAGGGGCAGAGCTTTACATATAGGGTCAAGGGGAGGAGCCTTACATATATTAATAGGGAGAAGCTTTACATATAATATTGGGGAGGAGTCTCAAATATTAGGTCAGAGGGAGGAGTCTTACATATAATAATGGGGAGGAGCTTTACATATTATATTGGAGAGGAGTCTCACATATTAGGTCATGGGGAGGAGCCATATATATAATAAAGGGGAGGGTACTTACATATTAGGTCATGGGGAGGAGCCTTACATATAATAAAAGGGAGGAGCCTTACATATATTAATAGGGAGGAGCTTTACATATAATATTGGGGAGGAGTCTCAAATATTAAGTCAGAGGGAGGAGTCTTACATATAATAATGGGGAGGAGCTTTACATATTATATTGGAGAGGAGTCTCACATTTTAGGTCATGGGGAGGAGCCATATATATAATAAAGGGGAGGGTACTTCCATATTAGGTCATGGGGAGGAGCCTTACATATAATAAAGGGGAGGGTACTTACATATTAGGTCATGGGGAGGAGCCTTACATATAATAAAAGGGAGGAGCCTTACATTTAATAATGGGGAGGAGTCTCACATATTAGGCCAAGGAGAGGAGCCTTACATATAATATTGGGGAGGAGTCTCGCATAAGGTCAAGGGAAGGAGTCTTATATATAATAATGAGGAGGAGCCTTACATAAAATAAAGGGGAGGAGCCTTATATATAATAATGGGAAGGAGTCTCACATATTAAGTCAAAGGGAGGAGTCTTACATATAATAAAGTGGAGGAGCCTTACAATTAATAAAGGAGAGGAGTCATACATATAATATTGGGGAGGAGTCTCACATATTAGGTCAGGGGGAGGAGTCTTACCTATAATAATGGGGAGGGGCCTTAAATATAATAAAGGAGAGGAGTCTTACATATAGTATAGGGGAGGAGTCTCACATATTAGGTCAAGGGGAGGAGTCTTACCTATAATAATGGGGAGGAGCCTTAAATATAATAAAGGAGAGGAGTCTTACATATAGTATAGGGGAGGAGTCTCACATATTAGGTCAAGGGGAGGAGTCTTACATATAATAATGGGAAGGAGTCTCATTAGGTCATGGGGAGGAGTCTTAAATACAACATTGGGAGGAGCTTCATATATTAGGTCATGGGGAGAAGTCTTGCATGTCATAAGGGGGAGGAGTCTCATATGTGAAAACAGGAGGAGGAGTTTTACACATGAGATCATGGAGAGTAAAATCAGGTGAAAGAGGCTTATATAGTGAGAAGAGGGATTGGTAAAATCAGGTGCCGGATCCAGACCAGTCATGTTCCAGCACAAATTAAGCCCTGGGGGAGGAGTCTTTTATATTAGATTCAAAGGGTGTCGTTTATATTAGGTCAGGGGGAGGAGTCTTACATGATCAGGGGGACATTATAAAGGGAGAAGACTCTTATATGATGTCAGGGAAACAAGAAATATATCTCCTTCTCATGTGTTCTGTCACGGAGAGAATGTTCTGTACAAAAATGCTCCTTTGGAATAATGACAGTTTCACACAAGAGCAAGTAAACCCATAGTGTCCCTCAGAAAAGAAGAGAACCGCTGTGCTGGAGGAGCTGAACATCTGATGGTGCAGAGATGATGATGTTTACATGGGCTCTCACATGTACCGCTGGGTGTGGATGATTGTGTTTCAGATTTACAGGCGTTCATTATTTGATCGGATAAATCATATCACACTAAACACTTTCTGCTGTAGACACGGGCCACTAAACCCTCATTCTCCAAATATGCGAATGCAAGATTTATCACTTCCAAAACATTTCAGAAATATTTGCTGGAGACAGAATCAAAGCAATAAATCATGCAAAAACGAGAATTCTGTCATAGTTTACTCACCCAAATGCTGATTCACAGAAATCCAACATGAAAGCAGATGTGCAGGCCAGTGTTCCTGTAGAGGGATCAGCATCTGTGAAAGTCAAACACACGTTTAAAGGTCAGAAGGTCAGCAGCTAGCGCACACACACACACACACACACACACACACACACACACACACACACACACACACACACACACACACACACACACTCTACTAGAGTTGCTAAATTTCATATTCAGTCAATTCCAGACTCTACATCATCGTTAGTTGCATCTTAGATAACAACAAGTAGCATGACCCAAAGGTCAGGGGGCGGAGCTTCACATATACTGTCACAGAGTGGAGTCTTACATATGAGGTCAGAGAGATTCATGAGGGGTGGGGTCTCATATATTAGATCAGTGGGGTGGAGTCTTGCATATGCTGAAAATTAAGGGGGGGGGAGCCTCAAATGTGAGACCAGAGGAGAGAGATAAATGAGGGGGTGGAGCCTCAGATATTAGATCAGTGGGGAGGAGCCTCGCATATGCTGTACAGCTCAGGGGAAATGGTCATAGTTGGTAAACTTAAAGTGAATGGGAGAGAACAACAAATACATTTTTTTGCATTTCTATGTGCTCAAGTAATATAAGAAAAATGATGATGATGATGATAATGTTTTTATGAATTAAAAAATAGTGTGAAAATGGCAGACAGGAGAGAGAACTTCAAATTACTGTCCGCCCACAGACCCTGCATTACACACATCTTTTGTCATTTGAAGCAAAGAATAACAAAATACAAAGTAGAGCTTTAAACATGTACATACATTTGCTTTTAATGAGAAAAGGAGGGCAGGGGACAGATAAATGAGGGGGGGGGTATAGATATTAGATCATTTGGGCTGGAGCCTTGCATATGCTGTTAATTAGGGGTGGAGCCTCAAATATTAGATAATTGAGGAGGAGCCTTACCTCGCATAAGTTATGAATTAGAGGTGGAGTCTCAAATTTAGAAAATTAAGGAGGAGCCTTACCTTGCATAAGTTATGAATTAGTCATAGAGCCTCAAAAATTAGATAATTGAGGAGCCTCGCATAAGCTGCAAATTAAGGGTGGAGCCTCAGATCTGAGATAATTAAATAGGAGCCCTGCATATGCTTTTAATTAGGGGTGGAGCCTCAGATCTGAGATAATTAGGTAGGAGCCTCGCATTTGCTGTTAATTAGGGGTGGAAATTAAAATATGAGGCCAAAGGACAGATAAATGAGGGGGGTGGAGCCTCAGATATTAGATAAGTGGGGAGGAGCTTTGCAAATGCTGTACATTAGGGGTGGAACCTAAAATATGAGGCCAAAGGACAGATAAATGAGGGGGGTGGAGCCTCAGATATTAGATAAGTGGGGAGGAGCTTTGCAAATGCTGTAAATTAGGGGTGGAGCCTAAAATATGAGATCAGGGGACCTGAAAAATAAAGGGGTGGGGCTCAGGTATTCAATAATTGAGGAGGAGCCATTTTATATGCTCCAAATTAGGGGTGGAGCCTCAAATATTAGATAAGTGGGAAGAAATATGCATATGCTGTAAATTATGGGGGTGGGGCCTTAAATATGAGACCAGGGCACAGATAAATTAGTGGGCGGAGCCTCAAATATTAGACAATTAAGAAAGAGCCTTGCCTCACATCAGTTGTAAATTGGGGTGGGGCTTCGTACAAGCTAAGGTATTTAATGATTTGGGAGGAGCCTTCCATATGCAGATTACAGTAGATGTTGAGCCTTATATATCAGATAAGTGGGTAAAAGCCCTGCATATGCAGTAATCAGGGATGGAGCCTTTAATATGAGGTCAGGGGAGAGAGATGCAGTGACGCAGATTGATAGAAGTGAAATGAGCACATCACATTTGTCCTCAGTGGTGAAAGCTGCACTCTTCTGTGTGTGTGTGTGTGTGTGTGTGTGTGTGTGTGTGTGTGTTGCTCTCAGTGTCTCCTTCGCTCTCTGTACATGATGAATTACAGATGGCCTCTTTAATGGAAAGTGAAGTTGTCAGCCGTGTGATTCTCATCTATCACTCTGGTGTCCTGCTTTCTCTCTCTCCGTCTCTTATTTCAGTTTAAAGCTCTGTTCTCACCATCCACTCTCACACTCGCTGTTTACAGAGGCCATGAGCTGTTTGTTTCAGACCCAAGTGCTCTTCATATTTTGGGGTATTTTCCTCCTCATCTCCAGTCCTGTAGCTATGCCATCAAAACAAACACAAACCGGCGTGAGTCTGATCAAAACTGAGCGCCCGTACGCACAAACCAACCCAACGCCGATCATCAAAGTTCTGTTTAGCTTTATGTCGTCCTCTATAAAGGATACAAGTTTTATTATAAACGACGCCACAAATGCGGTCTCGTCCTTTGTGCATGAAGACAGACAGACAGACCGTTTACCAACAGATGCGCAATGTAAAGACTCTGAATGGATGGGGAACTACTGAGTGATCAGACAGCAGAGTTACTCATGATCATACAGTCCATCAGTGTCAGTCCAGCTTTACCTGACAGGAGAAGGCGCTAAATCAATGAGAGCACAGTAAAACAGTGCATCTCTCATTCAGATCATGAGCCCAGTGAGCGCTTCAGTCACAGCAGACAGCAGAATAAACTCACACAAAACCCACTCCATCACAGATATCTCAGAAAATAATCTAATATACTCTCTCGCTCGGGCACATCTTGACTAACATTACAAACTAAACATGTTCACATGCAGATTTATGACCATGTGCCCTACAGAAAACAAACTAAACAATATTCCCAGACACACCCAGACAGACACAGATGCACACACATACACTTATATACCCACCCACTCACACCCAACCATCCACACACACACCCACACCCACCCATTCACCCACACCCAACCATCCACCCATATATATATAGACACACACACACAGACCCACCTAAATATCCACCGACTCACACCCACCTATCCATACACACACACACACAGATCTGAGCGTTAACCTGCGCCTGTGCTGGAGGCAGAAATACCTGAGTGGGTGTGTGTGAACAGGGGGCGCTGATCGACTGTGCTGTGTGTTAACAGCAGGTCAGTGATGGTACAGTGTGTGTTCACAAACACCTCGATAACCGTCAGAAAACCCCTGGAAATGAAAGGAGATTTTCTTAAAGGAAATCCACAGCAAACACTCAATAGAGGGAGTTTTAGTTCACTGCTGGAAAGAAAACGGCTTCATATCAATCAATCCTTCTCCTTTAGTGTCTATAAAACACTTCTGTCTCACTGAGGGTTTATTTCTGAAGAGATAAACTACGATTAATGAACTATGAAGAGCTGCTTTAAGCTGTTATTAGATGAATATTTCATAATTAGTGACATTTATATTGTTTATACTTTTATAAAAGCTGGGTTCTAAACAATTTCTTTAAGATTACTTAATCGTTAAACAAAGTGGATTGAACATAAAACAATTAAGATCCCCCCAAAACCCTCAAGAATTGTGTGGGTTCAACTCAATTAAATGAGTGTGAACAAGCTGAAAAGGTCATTTATTAATTGAACTGAACTGAATCAACACTGCTGAATAATACCACCACTGCTGTCTTACACTAATCGCCATCATCATCTTCCTCATCGTCATCACCATCATTATATTCTTCATCATAATTGCCATCACCATCCTTATTTCTCACCATAATCGTCATCATCTCTATATTACCACCTTCATCATCATCATCACCACAATCTTCTTCCTCGTCATCTTCATCACCATCATCCTGACTACATCACCATGTTTATCATCATCATAATTATCACCTATTAAATCACCATAATCTTCATCATCTTCATCATCACTGTTATTAGCTACCACCTTCATCATTATCATAATCGTCAATTTCACCATCATCATCTTCATCACCAAATTCATCACCATTCTCACCATATTTATCATAACCGTTACCATCATCATCTTCAACCCAATCACTCCCATAATCTTCATCATCATGATAATCACCACCGCTATATTCTTCATCATCATCATCATCATCATCACAATAATCACTATCATCATCACCATGTTCATCACCGTTCTCATCATATTTATCATAATAACCACCACCATCCTCATCTTCAACATAATCACCATCATAATCTTCATCATCACGATCATCACCATCACTATCATCATCACCATGTTCATCACCATTCTCATCATATTTATCATAATAACCATCACCATCATCATCTTCAACATAATCACCACCATAATCTTCATCATCACGATAATCACAACCAGTATAATCTTCATCATCATCATAATAATCACTATTATCATCACCGTTTTCATCATATTCATCCATCATGATCATTTCATCATGATAACCATCACCATCATCATCTTAAACCACCACCACCATAATCTTCATCATCATCATCATCATAATTACCACCACTATATTCTTCTTCATCATCACCATCACAATAATCACCATCATCATCACTATATTCATCGTTGTTCTCATCATATTCATCATCAAGTTAAACAGTCACCACCATAATCTTCATCATGATAATCACCACCGCTATATTCTTCATCATCATCAACATCATCATAACCATCACAATAATCACTATCATCATCACTATTCATCATTGTTCTCACCATATTCATCATGATAACAATTACCATCATCATTTTAAACAATCACCACCATAATCTTCATCATCATGATAATCACTACCGCTATATTCTTCATCATCATCATCATCATCATCACAATAATCTCTATCATCATCATCATGTTCATCACCGTTCTCATCATATTTATCATAATAACCATCACCATCATCATCTTCAACATAATCACCACCATAATCTTCATCATCACGATAATCACAACCAGTATAATCTTCATCATCATCATAATAATCACTATTATCATCACCGTTTTCATCACCATTCTCATCATATTTATCATAATAACCATCACCATCATCATCTTCAACATAATCACTACCATAATCTTCATAATCATCATAATTACCACCACTATATTCTTCTTCATCATCATCACCATCACAATAATCACTGCCACCATCACCATGTTCATCACCGTTCTCATCATATTCATCATCACAACCACCACCACCATCATCATCTTCAACATAACCACAGCATAATCTTCATCATCATGATAATCACCACCATTATATTCTTCATCATCACTATATTCATTACCGTTCTCATCATATTCATCATAATAACCACCACCATCATCTTCAACATAATCACTACCATAATCTTCATCATCATCATCATCATAAACATAATAACTACTATAATCACAATAATAACTATAACCATCACCATTCATTCATTTTCTTGTCGGCTTAGTCCCTTTATTAATCTGGGGTCGCCACAGCGGAATGAACCGCCAACTTATCCAGCAAGTTTTTAAGCAGCAGTTGCCCTTCCAGCTGCAACCCATCTCTGGGAAACATCCACACACACATTCTCACACACACACACACACACACACACACACACACACACACACACACACACACACACACACACACACACACACATACACTACGGACAATTTAGCCTACCCAATTCACCTGTACCACATGTCATTGGACTGTGGGGGAAACTGGAGCACCCGGAGGAAACCCAGGGAGAACATGCAAACTCCACACAGAAACACCAACTGAGCCGAGGCTCAACCAGCGACCTTCTTGCTGTGAGGCGACAGCACTACCTACTGCTCCACTGCAACCATCACCATATTAATAACAATTCTTATCATCATAACCATCACAATCTTCATCATCATCATCATCTTCATCATAATCACAACTATATTCTACATGATCATCTTCATCACCATAAAATCATCACTCTCCACATCATCACCAAATTCATCACAGTTTTCACTGTCATCATAACCTTCACCATCATCATAACCCCCCTATAATCTTCATCATTATAGTCACGGTAATCACCACCACTACACACTTCATCATCAGGATAATCTTCATCACCATCACAACAAACACTATCACCATCATAGACAACACCTTAATCTTCATCATCATCACCTTCATCATAATCACGACTATACTCTTGATGATCATCTTCATCACCATCACTATCAAAACAACAGTCACCATCATCTTCATCATCATAACCGCTGTGTTGTGTAGCACATGTGCTGATCTCCTGAAGGCTAAAAGCCCAGCTCAGGCCTCAGATATCTTCTGTGTGTTTTCTGCTGCATGTATGGCTGTAATCAGAGAAACGTCTCTCTCAGCATGTTCCTCCGCCCAGAGACTGCAGTCACATGTACAGCAGACTCCAGGATCAGCGGCTGAGGAAATGAAGCGCCGCCAGCATTCCTCGCTCTGGTCTCATTGACGTCAGATTGATTAAAGATGGCGCCGTTACATGCTGATTGACTTCATCTCGCTCATTTACATGACATCACAGAAGTACACAGAGCACAGATCCTAAAGGACAACGTGACGTGTGTTAATGCTGCGGAGAAACACCCCTGACACACACTTCATCATGTTGACAAGAGTTTCCTTCATGGTTTTAGCTAGGAAAATGATGTGCACATCACATACATGACGCACAAGTTCATATTCGGATTTGACGTATTCAAACCCAAATCAGAAAGCGCTGGGGGAGGATGCAAAACACAAAACAAATAAGACTGTAGTGATTTCTAAATTTACTTTGACTAGTGTTTGGTTGCAGACAATACAACAGACATCATTTAATGTGTTCCTCGTGATTTTTATTGTGCTTTTTTCTAAGTGAAGTTTATTCATAAACTAATTTCGAGAGGATCACGTGCTTATGATTTACCACGGCCGGTCTCGTATTTGATAATCGCTATCTTCCAATCACATGAGCCCTAAGCTACTATAAATAACCACAGTTTTCAGTCCCTTTATTAATCCGGGGTCGCCACAGCGGAATGAACCGCCAACTTATCCAGCAAGTTTTTACGCAGCAGATGCCGTTCCAGCCGCAACCCATCTCTGGGAAACATCCACACACACACTCACTCATACACTACGGACAATTTAGCCTACCCAATTCACCTGTACCGCATGTGTTTGGACTGTGGGGGAAACGGGAGCACCCGGAGGAAACCCACGCGAAGGCAGGGAGAACATGCAAACCACACAGAAATGCCAACTGAGCCGAGGTTCAACCAGCGACCCAGCGACCTTCTTGCTGTGAGGCGACAGCTCTACCTACTGCGCCACTGCAACCATCACCATTTACCTCTGATTGGGCGGCACGGCGGCCCATTGGTTAACACTCAGAGCCCCACAGCAAGAACACTGCCGGCCCTGGTCCCATCAAGCCGGTGGATGTTTCTGTGAGGAATTTATATGTTTTCCCCGTGTCCGCGTGGGTTTTCCCCGGGTATTCCGGTTTTCTCCCACCATCCCACCAAGCATTTGTCTAACCCCTTTTGTTCCCTTAGCTACCGTAGCCGGGGAGTTCTGAGATCCACCGAACTCAGGCTCCCCTCTTGCTCTCCCAACTGGAGGAAGCCCCGGGCTCGAGGATCCCCTGAGCTCAGGGCTCTCTCCCGGGAAAGCATGCCAAACAAGCTTTTTTATAAATCATCAGCTAAGTGTGAACTCTTGAAATAAAGTATTTCAATTTTGGTTCTTGCAACTCATTTTTAAATAAGGGTTCACCCCTCTGTAATGCTGCCATTCCTTTTCACAACACTTAAAAGACATTTAGGGACTGAAGACACCAAGTGATATTTCAGGGGTCATTCTGTCCCATTCTTCCTGCAAACAAGTCTTAAGGTGGGCAACAGTACTTCATAAAGCGCCACAGATTCTCTATTGGAGACAGGTCGGGACTGCGGGCAGGCCAGTCCAGTATCTGTCTCCTCTTCCTCGCAGCAGGACTCTGTAATGTGAGCTGAATGTGGTTTATTTTAACATTGTCTTGTTGACCATGTATATCTGACTAGGACTCTGAATGGCTTGTATACGTCTGTTTGCTCCTGTGCTGACTGTTACCTGCCTGACCATTCCATTTAATAAACCCAGCGTTTGGATCCGCACTCCCTGTTTTTAGTGTCACTGTCAACGTTACACAGACGGAGGAGACTGGCCGAATGAGTCCAGGCTCAAACCAATCACGTGAATCGAGCACGCCATTGTTAATATTAGGAGGAAAATAAATATATTGATGCTCTTTTGGAGTCAAACACTTTGGACAACGCTTGAACACAATTTAAAACCTCATAAAAATGCAATTATTCGCTTTTAATGTCTTTAATTTTCTCATAGTTGGTTTATCAACTCTTAATACTTTTTACAGTTTTTTACAATTGCTATGACACTTTTATCAATACATTTAACAAGTTTCCTAAACTCTTAACACAGTTAACACAACATCCGTCTTCATGGGCTATACAATTAACACATTTCTTGTTGTTTTGACACACAGTGCATCCAGTTAACACAAATCTAAAATGCTTTAACTTCTTTTACACACAAGCACAACCAAAAACAAAACAATGTAATTTTACTGTCAAATTTACAAATGCTTTAACACAGTATGTCAGAACAGATAACACCATGTTCTAAACAGAAATTATATAGGATAAAGTCAAAGTGAACAGCTGTTCTAATTGTGAATTGAAATACAAATATATTCCCTGTATTTTATTCAATTGCCAATGAGAAACATCATATTGCGGTTATGTAAATAAATAAATATATATATATATATATATATATATATATATATATATATATATATATATATATATAAAACCGCAATATGAGTCTCATATATATATATATATATATATATATATATATATATATATATATATATATATATATATATATATATATATGTATGTATATGTATATATGACAGCTGATTCCCATCTAGAAAGCACACTCATGTCTTGTTTTGGTTTTTCCAATCACATGATCATATGTTCTAATAGACGACTCTTGAGGTTTTTGAAAGGAACATCAAAGAACTCTGTCACCAATTATGCAATACAGTCATCACTGTACTATACAAAGTGTTTTGCAGTAAACTACTCTTTAAACCTGGAGTTCATTAGTACATACAGTACATATACAGTACAGCATTTGCATACACTGTGTCTAATTACTTTTTAGAGAGTCATGAAGTTAGAGGCCAATCAAGTACCACATGAAATTTTCAATGTTGACAAGGCTGGGGATGTCGCCGTAGGAAAAACATAATAGGCCAAAGAGCCACAGTTACCGTGCCGGGCCACAGAAGATATCAAGTGTAATGTGGATGAGAACATGTGGCAAAAGACCGGGCAGTATAGAAGATTACTTTGTTATTTTATTATAATTGTGGTGCTTTTTCTGTTTGCAGTGATGTCCTTTTGCAAATAGAGTCTATACTGCAGCAATTCTGTGTCTGTATTTTAAATAAAAGTGTATTTTAAATGTGTCTGTAAATTTTATAAAGCAATTTTTTTCTTCGTTCTTGTATAGAATTTTTGCAGTAAAAGAAAGAAAATGCCTGCATTTACTAAACCCAACGAAACAAAACTGTAGAGAGACTTCAAATATAAGAGCAGAGCTGACACATAAACTAATGCAGTTTCTGTAATGTCAGCTGATGATAGTGTTTTATTGTCAGTGTGTTCTGATTGACTGAATGTTTATGTTGGAAGAGAACATGTGTTAGAGTTTTGAACAATAATTTCATTTTGAAACATGATTGCAGTGTTTTGTTAGAAATGGTGTAGTGTGTTCGTTTATTATTATATTTTGAACATTAGTTTATAGGTTTAGTTTACAATGTGTGATTTTGAGCATGAAATGAACTGTTTTGTCAATTGTGTGTTTTAGGTGTGTTGCTGCGTTAAGAGTTTAGCAAACTTGTTAAATGTATTGAAAAAAGTGTCATAGCCATTGTAAAAAACTGTAAGACCCCGCGCACACCTTGACTATGTGTACTTGTTAACTTTTTCATGTGTTTTCCATGCTGTCCCAACTTTTTCTGATTCGGGGTTGTGTAAAATGTCATCTATGCAACATAATATTTACAAATATCAATATAAACAATAAAATTCAACTTTTTAATGTTTTTTCAAACTATTGGAATTACAGATATGTACACATGCTCAGATATATCGGATATAATTATCTTGATTTATGATTTCACAAAAAAAAAACACTTTTCTGCAGTGATGTGTGTGTGTTTTCACCACTGATGTGTGTGTGTGTGTGTGTTTTCACCAGTGATGTGTGTGTGTGTGTGTGTGTGTGTGTGTGTTTCTGCAGTGATGTGTGTGTGTGTGTGTATGTGTGTGTGTGTGTGTGCTGCAGGACTCACAGCTGGTTTGAATGCAGCTGAACCGCAGGGTCACGACTCTGTCAGAAAGAGAATAAACATGGTGATTCACGGCTGTTCTGAGATCAGCTCCAATTAGAGGAGCGCACAAACATCACACCTTCAGCCGCTCAAGCCCGCAGGTGTTTGTGCGTGTGTGTGTTTGTGAGTGTGTGTGTTTGTGAGTGTGTGTGTGAAAGAGAGTGTGTGTGTGTGTGTGTGTGTGTGTGTGTGTGCGCGTGCGTGTTTGTGAATGAGTGTGTGTGTGTGTGTGTGTGTGTGTGTGTCTGTGAGTGCGTGTTTGTAAGTGAGTGAGTGAGTGTTTGGGTATGTGAGTGAATGAGAGTGTGTGTGTGTGTGTGTGTGTGAGTATGTGTGTAAGAAAGACAGTGTGCGTTTGAGTGAGTGAGTGTGTGTGCACGTGTATGTGTGTGTGTTTGAGTATGCGAGTGTGTGCGAAAGAGTGTGTGTGTGTGTGTGTGTGTGTGTGTGTGAGTGAGTAAATGAGTGAATGTGTGTGATTGTAAATGAGTGTGCGCGCGTGTGTTTGTAAGTGAGTGACAGAGTGTGTGTATGTGTCAGATTGTGTGTGTGTATGTATGTGTATGTGTAAACACACGTCGTATGCTTCTGTCAGGATTGTTCGGGATCCTGGATTTCAGGAGGGAGTCAGTGGAGTTTCAGAGACTCAGTTAATGAATGACCTCAGCGTCCTCCCTGATAACCTGACGGGTCTATAAATACTCCACATCTCATGTGTTGTTGCATGCATGTTATCTCTGTCCACTGCTAATGATCAAAATAATCTGCCAATCATATAAGCAATATAATCTAGCTTTTTATTTTGACATTATTGTTTAGTCAGACTACAGTTCTTGTTTTAAGGAAAAACTCACTTCATTTTGACTCATTATTTCTGAAAACAAGACACAATATTTGTTGTTTGTCTAGAAAATGCTTCTTATTTTGAGGAACGTGAGATATTTGATCTAGAAACAAGACGAAAGCTCTGAGTAAGAAAGTATTTTTGCCGTTCACTGAACTCCGAGATGACGTAAAAGCATCCTTCAGAGTGACTGAGATCAGTGCGTCCGCAGGAATGGTTTGCATTAAATGTTAAAGCGCTCCAGAGGACTCCGCTCTCCATCAATGGCCCGCAGGCCGCTGCCAAAGCCGGTCATTAACCTTCTATTAATTTTGGCAGATTCTGCGACCACATTCTGATCGCTGTGGTTTCTGGAGCAGTGTTTACCAAACACAGCGCAGCGCTCCGGGTCCCAGCGCTGACGTCAGCCAGAAAACATCATCAGCTGAACCGGCACTGCTGTCACTCCTCGCACACACATGCACACTAGAGCTGCGTCCCCATTAACATGCTTATACTACATCATAAATGTGCGTGTAGTGATGCTAATGAGGGAGAGATGGCCACCAATCAGAGTCTAATCTTAAATACACTTGAAGAAGACATATTATACTTCTTTTTACAAGCTGTAAATGTGTCTCTGCGGTCTCCCGAGTGTGTGTGTGTGTGTGTGTGTGTTTCAGTCTTTTCTAGCTCTCTGAAACTGACCCTTTCAGGCTTTGATCCTCATTGTGGTGTTTTGGTGACTGTCGCTTTAAATGCAAATGAGATTGTGCTCTTTTCAGAAGAGGGCGGAGCTAGAAATGCTTGAGTGTCAGCATAGTGGCAGATTCAAAACTACTGGACAGACGGCTGCTTCTGACACAGGGCTCCTGTTTATGCTAATGAGGGAGAGATGGGCACTAGTAGGTGGGGCTTACCCCCACTGATGACACGTACAAAGGGAGAATGTCAATCAAAGTGTTTCTGCATCAAGTCTGATCATAAGAAATGCAAATAACTCATGTTGAGCATTAGAGGCTGCTGGAGATACTCACACCACTAGGGTTAAACCACACATAAAAGTCCTTTCTGCACAATAGATGCACTTTAGGGATATTTAAAGTCTTTGGAAGTAATTTATGAAAGGTTTCCCAGTACTGGGTTGCAGCTGGAAGGTCATCCGCTATGTTAAACAAATGCTGGATAAGTTGGGAGTTCATTCCACTGTGGTGAGCTCTGATGAATGATCTTTCCCAGTACTGGGTTGCAGCTGGAAGGTCATCCGCTATGTTAAACATATGCTGGATAAGTTGGCGGTTCATTCCGCTGTGGTGAGCCCTGATGAATAAAGAAACTAAGCTGAAGGTAAATGAATGACTTTATGAAAGGACGCCACATGGCGGTGAATTTGGACCTGGAACTATTTAATTAAGTGTTATTTTTTCCAAGCTGAGCAAATGCAACCCATCATCGGCCCACTGTTTAAAAGAAAGGGCAAGTGATTGTTCCCAATTGATTAAAATCAAGCGTCTTGCCAAAAGAGAAAGGATATAATCTAATGCAGGGCTCATCAATAAGGACTGCCTGATGACCTGGGGCCAGCGTGTGAGGTGCTCGGGACTGTAGAACGGATGGTTACGCCTCATTCACACGCGGCGTCAGCGTCAACGCTTCCCATTCACTATGAAATAAGTGACGTCAGGCGTTGCCGAACTGCATTGTGGATCCGTCGGCGTCGCTTCAGAAGCGTTGCTCACTGCAGAAGTTGGGACTAGCTCAACTTTTCAAGTTGCTGTATGCAAATACACCAGCTAGACAGTGGCCTATTGCTGACTGAATTTCATTGGCTGACGCTGCTATGACGATCGCTTCAGCCCCAACTTCAGACACGCCTTCAGTCAAGCGTTGACGCTGAAGCCCTGTGTGAATGGGGCGTTACTGGCCCGATCTGCGCTGCCTTGTCACAAAAGTTGAATTTGCCTGCGAATATTTGTCAATTGCGAATGAATACGGTCTTTAGCTGCGTCAGAAAAATGGAAAATTAATGCACTATTCTACGCCATTGTGCAATATAAATAGTGTAAGTAGTGTGTTCACACTGAAAACTCTAACAATAATAAGTGCAGTTTAATGACCCGGATGATGCACTCATTCAGCCGGTGAAATGAAGAGTGTAATGACGGACACTTCACGCACTCAACGACCGCAGCTTTGCTCACGTAGCGGAAGGGGCGGAGCTATCGATGTTGGATAACTTTATTTATTTTGGATTATGAAAGCAGAATTCTCCTACGAGAGTGATTATAGCGCCTCCTGATGGTGAATGCGGTTATACTCATGGCAGGTATTATTTGATAGTTTGGTCATTTATTTCACTTATTTGGCAATCATCATTAGGGAAACGGTTTGAATTTACGCTTAGTAAAAAAAAACAGTGCTCCATTTGGGACAACACTACATACATATACATATACTATGCGGTTGAGTGTGTAAGTGCATAAGTACATAGCGCTAAATCGATACCTTTGAAACAATACTGGTGCCAAAACGGTTGCTAAACCGATAGTTTTGAGCCACAAAATTATGTGGACGACTCTAGAAAAATATTTTATTTGACAAAATCTTTTAAAAAATAATTAAGAGAACAATATAATTACAGTTTAAAGTAACCATCAAATCATATTTCATATATTTGAGTGACATTAATATATTTTCTTTAATCATTTGTTGGTTAGCATGAATTTAAGATTTGCATTATGAAATGACAATAGCTTACTGCTAACCTGTGGAAAGGCTTGTGAGTATGTTTACATGGTTATCAGTAATCTAATGATTTGCCTTAATATGAATGAGACAGTAATATGATGAAGGTGTTTACATGAGCTGCTTTTTGAATGTTCCTTTCATGATCCCGTCTTATAAGTGACAGCACATAGATCCATTAACGTCACTGCGTCGCCACGCTATTCATGTTTCCTCCAGAGTTTCATGTCATTTCAAGCGTTTCATTTTTAATTTGTCGACTTTAACTGCAGTTTTACAGTTTCACATTTCATTTATGCCCGCATGACATTCTGAGGTATTTGGTGTGAGCATTAGGTAAGGGCTGGTGAAAGAGTGCTCTTTTAATGGAATTTAATACCACACGCTAAATGGAAAGAAAAAACCTCCGCTTTTCGCAACGCAGGTGTCTGTGGTCCTTTAAGGTAATCAAAAAAAATCACTGTTTACATGGTAGTCTAGACTCTTAATCAGAGTCGGAGCATTGGTGTCCATGTACATACTCATTGCAAGTGCCAGATGATGTCGCAAGCTTTCAGAGACCTCTAAGTTGATTCCATGAGCCCTCAAATGTGTTTCCCGCTTACATACAACTTCTGTAAAGAATCTGCTTCACGTTGCTGTGTCAGAATCCTTGCTAGTAAAATACGCTTTAAAGCGCTTAATTTAAGCAAATCTGATGAAAACGATTGTGCGTGTTGATCTGAAGAGTGTCGCTCTCGCTCACCAAATGCTCTGTACTGCCTGTGTTGCATGCGTACGTTCCCTAAACAACAAGAACAAACGTCTGACATCACCTGTCCGTATTCGTCAAAGCTGTTTAAAATTAAATGTTTAGAGATGGTGTGACAACATGTACCTATGTGTGCCTTGATGCATCCTTGATGCTTCTTAATGCTTGTTAAGTCCTTGTCGCACCACCAATGGCAGCGAAATGGCACCCGTACCCAACCCTAATGACAACGCTTCAGATGACTGTTCTAGAGCCTACAGATAATCAATCTGTCAGATTCTGGAATGCTTGACAGCTCTAAAGACAATTGTAAATGATAAATGATCATAAATAAAACAAATGCATTTATAGAAATGGTATATAAGTCCATAATTGCACTCAGCTGGGAAACGGAGGCCACGTGAATGGTTTGTGAGCACAATAAAGTGCACACAGCATCCCATATCATCTGATAAATGTAGGAAATAATTCCAAAAGGAAACTGACTGTGCAAAGCCACATAAAACAACACAAAAATACAATAAATAAGCAGAGGTCAGCAGCTAATCAGCCGGAATCAGCTGATGTGAAGCGACGGTGACCAGCGAGACCTAGCTGTCACTCAAGTGGCCACACCCTTAATTATGCAGACTAAATATAAACTAATACAAACTAAATGGATGAGTTATTAAAAATTCATCCTCCTCACAGTTATAGGAAAATATTAGCTGTATGACCCAAAATCGTTCGTTGCACTAGGCTGTAAACACTTTATTTCTGCTGTAGAGCTGGCCATTCTAGTGCGCTCAATAGAAATCTGCTTTATTATGGAGCCAGGACTAGCAGAATTTAGATGAACTGCAGTTTTAGTTACTCCGTATTCGCTTACGAGGGAGAGCGGGAGGCTGCTGCTTGGTTTATATGTATTACAATGGAGACTGTACCTGTTAATCAATATCAGTGGACAAGGGAAAAACACTCTGCTATGTCATGTTGTGGTGGTCCTCAAACTCACTGTGATTCAGATCCTACTTAAACATCAGAAAATATAAAAAAGAGACTTGTTGTGTTTCTATCACTCGAATATAACCGTACACACACTTCTGTCCAAACAGCCTTCAAATATTGATTTAGCAGGATTGGAGCCCTTTAAGAAACCTTTAGATATTTGGACAAGAAGCAAGAGCTAAACTGTACGTCAGGAAGGCATATTTTGCAGTGCGAGATCTGCTGTTAGTGACGTCTCACGGCTCCACCTCGAACATCTGGAGCTGATCTACGGGGAGCACTTACATGATGCTGGAGAAACGCACAAAAACAGGATTATTCAGAGAATCATCTGTCCAGCGCAAACACAATCCTTCATTAGTGGAGCTTCAGAGCACATTCACTCAGAGTTAATGTTAGTGATGGCATCAGCTATTAAAGTTCAGTCAGTAGCACTGTGCCAGTCTAAAGGAGACCTATTATACCCCTTTTACAAGATGTAAAATAAGTCACAAGTGTGTGTGTGTGTGTGTGTGTGTGTGTGTGTGAGACATTTCAGCTCAAAACAGCACACTGATAATGTTCTCCAGCTCTCTGAAACTGACCCTTTCAGGCTTTGATCCTTACTGTGGCGTGTTGGTGACTGTCGCTTTAAATGCAAATGAGATTATGCTTTCTTCAGAAGAGGGCGGAGCTACAAATGCCAATGTTTTAGAATAGTGGCAGTTTTAAAAACAAGACTAAAGGCTGATTTATACTTCTGCGTCAAGCGTACACGTATGCTACGGCACAGCCTATAGCCCTACGCCGTGGCCGTCGCTGATATGCACCTTTTAAAAAATGTAACTATACGTCGCAACGACGCATAGCGCAAGCTTTGTGATTGGTCGACTTGGTAGCGATGACAGGTCAGGGCGGGACCAAGAGCCGCGCGAGCGGGGCAAGCCCAATGTAGCGATTGTTTACAAGTGTGGAGTCCCAGGAAGGAGCTCTGGATTGAGAGTTTTGTTTTGTGTTTACCTCATAGTTAAAGTTGGTGCACATCCGCCGGTTCCTGCCTCAAAATGAGCGAGTTTGAGCCACTTGTACATCCAGGAAGTGTTCAGGAAAAGCAAAACAGCAGCGAAGAAACTCGACACAGAGGAACATTTACACCTCACTGCCACCTAGCGCTTCAGAAGTGTTAATGCAGACCGACAGAGACAGCAGCAGAAGTATAAATGCACAGCTACGGATAAACAGCTCTCGTTAATAGTTCAGCATGCTTTCACTTTTGTACGAAACACACGTTTACCGGTAGGAATGACATCCCGCCCTACTTCTCTTTTCATGAAGCCGTATATATGCCTATTACATATCGCTTTCTCACTACAATCGATCCACTCCAGAGTTCACTTCAATCAAGATGAGACCCCCTCATTCAGGCGATCTCAGAGCGATTGTTTTGGCGTGGATCCGAGTGCGATTGCTGGATTCACATATGCCAAACGAACCGCGTTAACTGGGCAAACGAGACAGGTTCCCAAACAAATGTCTAGCTGTGATGTCTTAATGTCTATGTCTGTGCTTAAAGCCCTGGTAATAGTGATTTCTGTACAACTGAAACAAATAAAACAAATATTTTGAAAAATAATAAACTTTAATTCACAATAGAGTCATTCATTCATTTATTGATTTTTTTTTAGCTTAGTCCCTTTATTCATCAGGGGTCCCCGCAGCGGAATGAACCGCCAACTTATCCAGCATATAATTTACTCAGTGGATGCTCTTCCAGCTGCAACCCAGTACTTGGAAACACCCATACACATTCACACACACACACACACACACACACACACACACACACACACACACACACACACACACACACACACACACACACACTACTGCCAGTATCAGTACTAGTACAGAACAGCCAATTCCCCTATAGCGCATGTGTTTGGACTGTGGGGTAAACTGGAGCACCCAGAGGAAACCCATGCCAACACAGGGAGAACATGCAAACTCCACACAGAAACACCGACTGACCCAGCCGAGACTCAAACCAGCGACCTTTTTGCTGTGAGGCCACTGTGCTATCCACTGAGCCACCGCGCCGCCTCCCCCTTCCTAATCTAGCTCTTATTCTCTGAGCACTCTCAGTATAATCAGCTGTGGTTGTGTGTGTTGCCTCTTGTTGTTGAATCACTGAATGCCTCCTCTGCTGAACGGCTGAATGTCATGTCGGTAATCGTAGCCTCCGGTACATATTTGTCAGATCTCAGAAATGCAGCCCAGTCCGCACATTTCCAGCGAGCCTGTGTTGGATGTGTGTTGTGTCAGAGCGTGACGTCTCTGTGACTCTACACACACTCTGGCATCTCTCTCAGTGTTTTTCTTTTCCTCCACCCCTGTGCGTCTCTCTCTGGGCTGCTTTCCAGAGGTTAACACTTCCACAGCTACAGCTGAAACCACATCGCTCTCAGTCTCTCTCTCGCTCTGGCGCCAGAGATTTACGTCGCTTTACTGAAACCACGCTGGAAAACTTGCTCTGAATTCACTGCCATCGTGTGTGTGTGTATGTGTGTGTGTGTGTGTGTGTGTGTGAACGAATCTGACCTGAACTCTCCACAAATCAAATGCTGAAATCTGGAGCTCCTGTCCATCAATGATGGTGATTCACTCTCAAATCTGAGACTCACCGAGCCTTCAATACAGCGTGTTTATATGAGTGTGTGTGTGTGTGTGTGTGTGTGCATGACAGTTTTTTAAAGTGTGCGTGTCTTTTTATGAGTGTGAGATTATTTGTGCAAGTGTGTGTGTTTGTGTCTTTTTATGATCCTGAGTACGCATGTATGAGAGAGTGTGTGTGTGTGTGTGTGTTTGTGTGTGTGTGTGTGTGTGTGTGTGTGGTGCTGTAATCTGCTTCAGTCTTTAGAGACTCTCGGCTGACGCTGCTGATGGCCGACAGAGGAGGGGAATTCCATCTGTTTCTCTCCAGCCGCTGCGCTCGTGTTTGCATTCCTCTGAACATCATTTCAGTTTCATCATCTGTGTGTGTGTGTGTGTGTGTGTGTGCGCGTGCAGAGCAACACGAGCCTCACACTGTTTAAGTTACTGTCTGCATTTGCCTCTGAGCCCCAGTGACATCACACACTCCTGATGACATCATCACAGATGCTCAAACACACACACCTTACGGAAGGGGTCAGAGCAGCTCAGCTGGAGTGTGTGTGTTGGTCGGGGATGCTCAGCTACATGATCATGACTTTGACAGTGAAAGAGTCTGGCAGCAGTTGTGTGTCCGTCCACCTACTGTTAGGTGCATTTTGGATTATCGCATAAAAATAGGTGATGAAACATAGCTTGTGCTGTTGCTGTGTGTGTGTGTGTGTGTGTGTGTGTACGGTTAACGCCATTCTCCAGATTTACTGCTCTGTACTTTACTCAGGTCAGCAAACTCACACTTCCACACTCAGGTGTATCAGTGTGTTAATCACCGTCACCACGGCAACCAACGACAATACACTGATCAAAGACTAATTAAACAAGCATTAACAGAGTCGTAAAGCCGCTCACACTGCTCTGAGTATAGAGCTGTCAGTATAGACGGAATAAGAGTGTAAAATATAGTGTGTGTGTGTGTTTACACAGATACATGTGTAAATAGATATATTACAAAAATAAGTATACTTAATGAACATGTATGTACATCTTAAATCAGAAGTTTACACTGTATGTAAAGGCACATAAGCCTTTAAAAGAGTCAGATGTTCTCTTTTAGGTAAGTGAGGATGATCACATGTGTTTCCGTTCTGCTTGATGGGATATTTGCCGAAACATGCTAATAGGACTTTTAATATGCCAGTAACCTGGGTTAAGCGTTTCCGGCTAATTGAATGTCAATGCAAAATCCGGTGCGTTTAAGGTCTGATTTCTTTATAAATCAGTGATCTCCTCTGGCTGAGTGATGTCCGATTTAAAGTGAGTCTCAGATTGTACAAGAAGCACTGCATTAAATTACATTTCCCTCGCCATGTCTTTATAATATGAGCATTTACTTTACCCCATTATATTCAATGGAGCTCCTGCATTAGCCTGCTGATTTTGATGGGCGCGTGCGAGTAAACAGGTTTTTGTCTCGTTTTACGCTTGAGCAACTAAATAAATGCTAAAGTTTATTTAACTGAATGTATTTTAATGACATTACAACATTGATGCTGTATAAGGAACCGTATAAAATGAGAAAAAGTTCACAATAACAGGTCACCGGAAGTGTATCAGCATGGGAACAACACTAGCTCGGCATATACCCTATAGCAGAATAATGAGAGGAATATTTATTGAGAAACTGTTCTAGCTCTTCTTGATAGTCAAGTTTACACACAATCAGATTATTCTGCCTCTGATGAAGCTCAGATGATGATGTCAGGGTTTAGGAGGTTTCTGATTGGCTGATTGACAACATTTGAGTTAATGTGAGGCACAGCTGTAGAATAGTGTTGAAGGAAAAGCTCAAACACACTGCTTCCTTGTGTGACAACATGAGAAAATCAACAAGCCAGAATCAACAACAAAGCCAGATTACCATTAGCTGAATGACACTGGGAACAGACTGATGTGTGGAGACATGTCCTGTGCTCTGATGGAGCTGAGATTGAACTGTTCGCCATAATGAGCAGAGTTACATCTGGAGGACAAAGAGGAAAGCGCACAAGCCTAGAACACCATCCCAACTGTGCAGTATGGGGGCGGCAGCATCATGTTGTGGGGCTGTTTTGCTGCAGGAGGGACTGGTCCACTTCACAGCATAGATGGCATCATGAAGACAGAACTTTATGGAGAAATACTGAAGCAACATCTCAACACATCAGCCAGGACATTACAACTCGGCCACAAATGGCTCTTCCAGACAGACCATGACCCTGAACACACTGCCAAATGAGTTCAAATGTGCTTTAAGGACAGCAGAGTGAATGTTTTGAAGTGGCCATCACAAACCCCTGATGTCAATTCTATAGAGAATGTGTGGGCAGAGCTGAAAAAGCTTGTGTGAGCAAGACAGCCTACAAATCTGACTCAGTTACAGCAATTCTGCAGGAGGAATGGGCTAAAACTCCTGCAAACTATTGTGAGAAGCTTGTGGAAGGAGACCCAAAACATCTGACCAAAGTTACACAGTTTAAAAGCAAAGCTAAAAATACCAAGGAAATGTGTGTACACTTCTGACTGTCCAGAAATTAATTAGCAAATGTCAATCATTTAGAAAATCCTGACAGACCTAACACTGTAAACATTTAGTTTGATTTACCATCAGACATTTAAAAAATGGTGATGTTCCTTTTTATGGAGTGTGTAAATTTCAGCTTTCAACTGTATCTGGGTATATTGGACTCTCATGTTATAGAGGAAGAGCTGACCCAAAACTGAAGAGCAGTGGATGATGAAGCAGCGTTTACTCTTACAGTGATTCTGATTGGACAGTTAACAGTAAACCCTGAATGAAGGAGGACACAGACGCTCTGAATGAGTGTGTGTGTGTGTGTGTGTAAACAATGACCTCCATTACACCTGAATCATCATCAGGCTATAAAAGAGGTACAAACTGCTGACACACACTCTCACACACTTTCACACACACACACACACACACACACACACACACACACACACACACACACACACACACACACACACACACACACACACACACACACACACACACACACACACACACACACTCTGTCACGTCATACATACACACATTCACAGTTTCTCTGTCACATCACACATTTAAACACACTCTCCGTCTCTCTCTCACACACAGACGCATGTACATGTGCCCACACACACACTTATCTTCACACTCTATTACGCACACACACATGCACACACACACTTACACACTTTTATGTTAATTACATGCACACTTTCTTTACACACACACTTTGGCATACACTCACACACACACTTTCTCTCTGTCATACACACATTCACCTTCTCACACACCCTATGTCAAGCACACACACACACACACACACACACACACACACACACACACACACACACACACACACACACACACACACGCACTCGCAGCAGTGTATATTTGTGAATGGACAGTCTGCTGTATAAGGCTCTGCTGCAGCACTGCTGGTTCTTCAGGTTGTGTGCCCGTGTGTGTGTGTGTGTGTGTGTGTAGTCCATCAGTGATGTTCTCTAATGACTGAAGTAAAAGAGCAGCACTGATTCCTCTGATGGACCTTCAGACGCACATGCTGGGCTCCACTGTGTGTGTGTTAAAGTGAGTTTAATAAACGCTGGAGGACACACACAAACCCCTCGGCTTCTTTATAGGGCTGTAATTTACATTTATGAGGCTGATTCGGTGGTTTTGCACAGTCAGAGAGAGAAAGATGAAGAAAGCAGAGCCGCTTCAACATGCAGTGGAGAGGGAATGAGTTTGAAGAGGACGAGAGACACACACACACACACACACACACACACACACACACACACACACACATACAGCAAAATCTGCTTTTCTTACTCTGAGGCCCTGTTTACACTAGTGTGTTTTAGTTTTAAAACGGCGTTTTAGATTAAAAACGATACGCGTCCACATTGTTCCCTTTGAAGATTTACCCAACATGTTCTCAGAAATGGGCGAGGCAGTGGCGCAGTAGGTGCTGTCACCTCACAGCAAGAAGGTCGCTGGGTCGCTGGTTCGAGCCTCGGCTCAGTTGGCATTTCAGTGTGGAGTTTGCATGTTCTCCCTGTGTTGGCGTGGGTTTCCTCCGGGTGCTCCGGTTTCCCCCACAGTCCAAACACATGCGGTACAGGTGAATTGGGTAGGCTAAATTGTCCGTAGTGTATGAGTGTGTGTGTGTGTGAATGTGTGTGTGGATGTTTCCCAGAGATGGGTTGCGGCTGGAAGGGCATCCGCTGCGTAAAAACATGCTGGATAAGTTGGCGGTTCATTCCGCTGTGGCGACCCCGGATTAATAAAGGGACTAAGCCGACAAGAAAATGAATGAATGAATGACTGTTCTCGGGAGTCTGTTTTCCATATCAAACTTATGAAGTCTAAACTGACAAGGAGAGGATGCAGAACTTTAACTGTGTGTAGGCTACTGCATATTGAGGAAAAGCCCCAATCATGGAGGCGAACGTTGGCAGCCCCGCCTGTGATTTCAGATGTCTGTTTTCCCCATCCACACTGAGACGGAGCAGCAGCGCTTAAGGATGAAAACGGCCTCTTCAGCGTTTTCAAAATGCTTCATTTTCGGCACTCAAAAACTCCGGCGTAGTGTGGATGGATGGCGTAACCACAGCAAAACTTGTGCGTTTTTTGAAACTAAAACATATTAGTGTAAACGGGGCCCGAGTTTCTCTCTTGTTTCTAGTGCAAATATCTCAAAATACCTAAATGAAGAAGCATTTCTAGACGAGCTAATTAATATAGTCTTGTTTTCAGGAATAATGAGTCAAAATGAAGTCAAATAATCGCACTTGAACAGAAAAACAACATTATTTTACATACAGTAGTGCAGTGGCTCTCCAACTTTTTCTCCAAGTACCACCTCAGGACAAATGGTCTCTCCACATCCCATCATAATGAGCGCTGTTGAAATACAGTAGTCTAGTAGGCCTAATTAAGCAGATACAGCTCTGCACAGTTCAAAAAGGAGGAAACCCACGCCAACACGAGGAGAACATGCAAACTCCACACAGAAACACCAACTGAACCAGCTGAGGCTCAAACCAGAGACCTTCTTGCTGTGAGGCCACTGTGCTATCCACTGAGCCAGTTTGTCACCTTAATTTTGACATACTCCTTCTTTAAACAAGATGATGTTTTGACTTGTCTGGAAAATTTTAGATGTTTATTCTAGAAATGAGACAAAAACGAAGTAAGAAAAGCTGGTTTGTCTTCCTCTTCTACCCGAGCTGCTGAATAAAGCACCGTTTTCCTCATCAAACACACTTCTGTAGCACACTGTGAATGTATTTCATCAAACAGAGGTTTGATGTTTCAGCACACACAAGAAACAGGCTCCTGTGAGCAAACAAACGCTTCCCTGTTCCTCAAAAACGGCAGCATTTCCTAGAAAACTACCAATAAAAACAGACAAACAATGGCTGACGGAAGGCAGAGACGCCGGCTGAACATACCGCAGAAAACACTTTCACTGGTGTGTGTGTCTGAGGAAGAGTCGACTATAGCGCATGTGTTTGGACTGTGGGGGAAACCGGAGCACCCGGAGGAAACCCACGCCAACACGGGGAGAACATGCAAACTCCACACAGAAATGACAGATAGAACGACTTCCCACTATTAAACTGCTGACTCCCCATACATCTTGTTTTGAGGTCCTTCACGGGGATCAAGCATTATTAGTGGAGTTGATCCCCCGGAGTTAATTCGCACCCTGTTTATAACCACTTGAGGGAGTGTGAATTTGATTTTTGGATAAACTATGACTAAGAAAAGCATTTTATTTAAGGCTACATGTAGAAATAAGCTCATATTTTATGGGAAAAGTGTCTTGTGAACACTTACAATATCCATCAGTGCTCTATATTTCAGACTGTTGAGGAATTCTCTCAGGCATGATTGGTGTGATTATGCATTCAGAATGGTATGAACCATTATGGGGGTGTTCAAATGCCTATTTATATTAACTATCATTTCAATTATTCATATTATTATTTAATATACTCATCAGATAAAACTATTTCTCACTATTAAACTGCTGACCCCAATACATCTTTGTTTGACCTCCTTCACGGGGATCAAGCATTATTAGTGGAGTTGTTCCTCCGGAGTTAATTCGCACCCTGTTTATAACCACTTGAGGGAGTGTAGATTTTATTTCTGGATAAACTATGACTAAGAAAAGCATTTTATTTAAGGCTATATGTAGAAATAAGCTCATATTTTATGGGAAAAGTGTCTTGTGAACACTGAGGACGTCCATCAGTGCTCTACATCTGCAGTTTCAGACTGTTGAGGAATTCTTTCAGGCATAGATTGGTGTGATTATTCATTCAGAATGGTATGAACCATTATAGGGGTGTTCAAATGCATGTTTATATTAACTATCATTTCAATTATTCATATTATTATTTAATATACTCATCAGATAAAACTATTTCTCACTATTAAACTGCTGATTCCTGTAAATCTCATTTTGACGTCCTTCAGGTTGATCAAGTGTTAATGAGCGGGGTAAATCCCCCTGTAATCCGCACCGCTTATAACCTTTTGAGGGAGTGTAAATAGAGAGTACGTTCTCATTTCTAGAAGAGCTGTGGCTTTAAGCAAGAAAAGCTTGTTCTCGCAGTGCTGATATCTGCCGTCCGGAGCCCGTTTCCTTCCTCCAGAAATCAGATCTGATCCACACCCAGCCTCCAGAGAGCCGCTCTTACACAACACAAGCCCTCCGCTCCGGATGGACTCGCCCATGCCAGTGTGTCCGAAGACAGATAGTGACGTCATCAGCGCGAGACACGCTTAATTCAGCACGCTATAAAACACACCAGCCGCTTCAGTCGCACACAGACAACTCAAGACAACTTTACATGTGTAACATGCTCTCACGCAGGAGAATGTTCAGATTCAAGTCTGACAATAACGTTTGGATTGTAAAAAGAGCTGCACACTGAGCCTTTCAGCGGTTAGACGACTCTTTTCTTATATTTATTATTGCTATATGCATACGATGCACATTACATATACACATATTGTAAAGCCTGTCCATTTTGGAGGTCTTTCCATTCATTTATTCATTTTCCTTCAGATTAGTCCCTTTATTCATCAGGAGTCGCCACAGCGGAATGAACCGCCAACTATTCCAGAATATGTTTAACACAGAGGATGCCCTTCCAGCTGCAACACAATACAGGGAAACACCCATACACACTTTTCTTGCTTTAGAGTTGCTTAATTTAAAAGTGTTTAAGAAAGAAACATGGGGCGGCACGGTGGCTCAGTGGTCAGCAAGAAGGTCTCTGGTTCGAGTCCTGACTAGGTCAATTGGCATTTCTGTGTGGAGTTTGCATGTTCTCCCCGTGTTGGTGTGGGTTTCCTCCGGGTGCTCTGGTTTCCCCCACAGTCCAAACACATGCGCTATAGGGGAACTGATCAACTACACTGGCCGTAGTGTATGTGAGAGTGTTTTTCAGTACTGGGTTGCAGCTGGAAGGGCATCCACTGTGTAAAACATATGCAAGAATAGTTAGTGGTTCACTCCACTGTGGTGACCCCTGATGAATAAAGGGTCTAAGGAGAAGGAAAATGAAGAAATGAAGAAAAGAAACATGAAAAAATATTGAAGAAGAATAATTATTTATTTAAGAACAGAAGCAAATCCCATTACTCAAAAAGCTACTCGTTGATCTGTACTAAAAGATTTACATAATACTGTTAAAATAAAATGAATGTTAAAGTCACTTAATATCTAACATTCAGACAAAACAAATTAAAGTTAAGAGCATTTTCTGGTTCTGGCCAGGATTCTGAGCAGAAGCAGAAGATCACAGCACAACACAGCTGTCCTCAGGTCTCTACACTGGCTCCCAGTTACAGTCAGAATAGAGTTTACAGTATTATTACTGCTCTATAATTCAGTAAATGGTCGAGGAGCTCAATAGATTACAGATATGCAGACTGAACACACACCTAACAGATCAGTCAGATCATCAGGATCAGAAACTCCAGGAGTTCAGTCAGAGCAGGGGGAATCAGCCTTCAGCTGTAACAGCGCCCCCTGCTGCTGGAGTCAGAGATGATCAGATGTGCTCCAACATTAGACACACTCACATCAGGACTGAACACACATCTGCAGCTGAGCCTTTACTGAATGCTGGATCGCACTATTGTGTCTTTCTCTTGTTTTTCATTCTTTTATAACCCGTTTAACACACTGGAATTTGTTTTTAATCATTTTTATTACTTGTTTTTTATTTGTTTATGCTTGTCTTTTTTTATTCCTGTTTATGTAAGGCAATTTGAATTGCCAGTGTGTGTGAAATGTGCAGTAGAAATAAACTTGCCTTGCCTCGAGGAAAATAAATACTTCATTCATTCAATCATTTTCATTTCGGCTTAGTCCCTTTATTAATTCAATTCAATTCAATTCAGCTTTATTTGTATAGCGCTTTTACAATGTAGATTGTGTCAAAGCAGCTTCACATAAATGGTCATAGTAACTGGAACAGTGTGGTTCAGTTTTTAGTGTTTAAGTTCAGTTCAGTTCAGTTGAGCTCAGTTCAGTGTGATTTAAAATCATTAATCCGGGGTCGCCACAGCGGAATGAACCGCCAACTTATCCAGCACGTTTTTACACAGTGGATGCCCTTCCAGCTGCAACCCATCTCTGGGATAAATACTGAAGAAAACTATTTTAATTAGTTTTTTTTAAAGAACAATGAAAAATGCTAATAACTTTTATTTTCATTAAGTAAAAATTTTGCATTAAATAAACCCATCTCTTGTACTGTTGTACTGTGTTATTATTATTAATAATTAAAGCTGCTGTGTGTGTGTTTGACACCCAGAGGTTGAACTACATATTGCATGCTTGGTTGAAAACATGCAAGCGCAAGTTGCCAGATTGAGGACTAACAGGAGTGTACCTGACGATCGAGCCTAAAGGCTGATTTAAACCATTTTCTAAATAAAAGCAACAGCACGCGATAGAAGGAATATTCTCCATATTAAAAGGAGTTTTTGTCCTGATCAACATCTGAAATTTATGTTGTAGAAACGGCTTCTGTTCCTCACAGCTGAACAGCAGAACACTGACACTGATCAGCTCAGCTCAGCTCATGTGCTGTATTCAGTGTTGAACACTGATAATGCGAGTCTGACAGGACATTATCAGCACACTACTGACAGCAGCAGCAGAGAGTTCAGCTCAGATCTGCAGAATACAATAAAGCATCTGAAACTGAACTGCAGACCAACACATATCAGTGATCCAGCATCTACATTAATCCTGTTCAAGAGCTGTGATCTGTGTTCATTAGAGTATAGAGCTCAGCATTGTGCTGGAGTGCAGCGAGTGCTCTATTCTGTGCTGTGTTTACATCTCTGTCCTCTTTCATCAGGTGCACATCACTGCGTATCTCGTCAGGTAGCGTGTTGTTAGCACACAGTGTTACAATGTAATCTGCTCACCTAATGTTTACATCTGTAATATTGATTTTTATGCTAATTAATCACCTCATGTGGAACTCTGAATCTGCGTCTCATTTCAGAGTCTGCTACTGTCCACCGGAGGTCACGTTTCGGCCACAGACACATCCTTTGAGAGCCTTCATGACTGAATGAATGAATGAAATACGCTGTTTTCCACCATCTGGCAACCCGGGCGGCTGAAATATAATTGGCTGAACTGGTGTTGGGCGGGTTACAGACACCAAAACAAAGACAGCCGTTCCGGCATGTAATGCACATGTCCACAGCAGAATATCTGACTTCAGCATTGAGTTTCAGATGAACACGAATGTTTCCTGAGCATGATTCTGAATATCTGCTCATATATTCTAGTGTGTTATGCTTTAAAAGATTATTAAACTCACATACAGCAGCTTTAACACAGCAGGTCAGCTTCTGGCCTTGACAGATTGTTTTTAGAGCGATATTTCAGACTCATGACAAAGCTGAAAGAGAACTGTTGCTCTCAGTCACACTGCCTGCATTTAGAGCTTTAAATATGCGTGTGGAAATGAAGTTTTAATGAACACGCGTTTGTCGGACTGTAATCGAGATCTAATTATCTGCTAATAAACACACAGGCTGGAGTGTGTGGCGTAAAGCGTCCTGAACGATAAACAGACACACACACTGCAGCTCTTTTACAGGTAAATTGTAATAAAAGCGCAGATATCTGATGGGCCGTCGCACTATCAACATTATCCAGCAGTCCGGCTGGCGGCGCAGAATAACTGATAAACATCAACATTACAGCGCTCACAAAACATCTGTGTGTGTTCGTGTTGGCCTACACACACTCGCTCTGAGGAAAACCACTGCAGACAGACTTTATAATGATCAAAACACCACTCTGTCCTCAACTGTTTAGTAGCACTTAAAGCAGGGGTTCCCAAACTTTTCAGCCCGCAACCCCAAAAATAATCCTATCAGTGGCTCGCGACCCCCATTTTTCAAGTTGGTTGTACTGTAAATATGTAAACCTTGCAGACACAACTATAGGCAAATATAAACATGAGCTTATTGACAACACAAAAATGCAACAGTCTATTAGCCATATAATGTTTTTTAAAAGTCATTTATGGATTTAATTACATTTTGCTTTTAAAATTAAATGCATGTTTATGTTGTTGTTACTTTAATGCAACTATTATATTCTGTCGGTTATGAATAAAATATGGTAATTCTAATAGTTTAATAAAATTTATTTGATTTTTTTATCACCAAGCAACCCCTTGTCATTGTCCCGCGACCCCCCAGGGGGTCCCGAACCCCACTTTGAGAACCACTGACTTAAAGTATGATCTTATTCTCCATCTCCACTGTATACAATGCTTTCTTAGTTTGAGTTTTTATATTGTTTCTAGTCCAAATATATAAAAATGATGAAATCAAGCAACATTTATAGACCAAGGGCTCCCAAACTTAGCCTGCGACCCCCAAATCAACCAGAGATGGCAAAAGTACACACATCCCTTACTCCAGTAGAGTACAGAGACTCGTGTTTAAAATGACTCTGGTAAAAGTTGAAGTACTGACGATGCTTTTGTACTCAAGTGAAAGTAAATAAGTACAGCCCTAAAACTGTACTTAAGTAAAAAGTACGCATTACCACTACATGTTTTAGATTCACGAAGTAGGTAAATATCCAGTTCCCCCCACTGACGTGAACACAGGGGTCGCAATCCAATGGAAAATAATAATTAAAAATGGCTTTTTCCATGTTGTTGTTGTTTTTGTAACTATTCAAGACCATTTTATCTTCTGTAGGTTAAGGATAAAATATGTTAATTCTTCTACCAGTTTAATAATATTTAGTATATGGGAGTTTTGGATATCACCAAGCGACCCCCGCTCATAGACTGATTTCATGCGGCCGCCTATATTAAAAGCGAAATCGAGGCTGCGGTGGGAAGAAACCCTGAAGTGTCGGCTGAGTCACACAGGAATGTTGTGTAGCTGGCTGTATATCTTATTAGTGAAGAGAAAGTGACACAAATTTATCATTTCACCACCTTCCGAGTGACCCGAAGGGGGGTTCTGAATAAATGGAGAAAATAAAAAGGGATATCAGAGCTCATTTTCAGCTAAGTTAAGGGAAATGGCACTATTAGCTAACGTTTTCTTTCCCAAACACACGTTTTAGATGCCATTTATCAAACTCGAGTTAATGAACTGATTCTTTCACTATAGCTGCGTCCCAAATGGCACACTATACACTATGCACTCATGCACTATGTACTTATGCACTTACACACTCAACAGGATAGTACATGTATGTAGTGGCGTCCCAAATGGCACACTAATGTTTTTTTACTAAGCGGAAGTTCAAACCGTTTCCTTGATGACGTTTGACGGTCGCCAAATCAGTGAAATAAACGACCGAATTATCAGATAATACCTGCCGTGAGTACTGCCGTATTCACCATCGGGAGGCGCAATAATCACTCTCGTTGAAGAATTTTGCTCTGACCATCCAAAATAAATAAAGTTTTTCAACATGTGCGTCCGATAGCTCCGCCTCTTCCGCTACGTAAGCAAACCTGCAGTCGTTGAGTGCGTGAAGTGTCCATCATTACACACTTCATTTTAGAGGCTGAATGAGTGCATCATCCGGGTCATTAAAGTGCACTTATTATTATTAGAGTTTTCAGTGTGAACACTACTCACACTATACTACAAAATGGCGTAGAATAGTGCATAAGTATGCGATTTGGGACGCAGCTTATATTAGACTGGTCACGATACTGAATTTAAAGAATAACCGGCAGTTTCCCGCTAACATTTAAAGCATTTAAAGCATATGTTGATGGCTTTCTTAAACAGCGCTGATTTGCCATTGTGTACACATGCTCAACAGAAATGACTGTGATTGGCCGAGAGGGTCATCAGTTCACCCTCTGCTGTGTACAGAGTACATACACAGACGAGCGATCTGCTTGAGGACTCGACTGATCTTCACGGCTGCTTCGTGCTCCCGTCTCCGTGCATCTGTGTTTGCACTGGGTGAAGAGTGCTGATGAGCGCTGGTGAGTACCGGTGAATGCTATGATAAATCAGTGCTGTTTATAAGACGTGCTCAGCGGCGCTTAAATGTTAGCGGGAAATAGACATTTTTAAAGCTTCAGTAGCCTGACAACACTATTACAGACAACACGAGGGTGTGCTGCAGAGGACTGCAGTGTTTTATCCCTCACCGGGTTACAAAGGCTGAAGCAGGAAAGCGTCCCCACAGTGTTTACCTGGTGCCATGAGCTGAAGCCTTGGAGGACACTTGAGCATATTACTCTGTTTCTATATCTATATTTCTATATCTGCGTTTATTTTACAGAGAAAATCTGCACAGCATCCACTATGTCCACCTGTAACTCCACTAATTCCAGTATATTTGACATTACGCAAAGTAAGACGACTGCTTCTCATTCAAAAGCAAATTATAAGCAAAGTACTGCATGTTTAGCAGAATCAAACGCAGCACAGATCGTCCAGAAAGAGGAAAGATGTGCTGAATCTGCACAACACATTACACACATCCCATTCTGAGCTCTCTGCACAGTAAAAACAGTGGTGTTGGCGTTTCTGTGTGGAGTTTGCATGTTCTCCCTGTGTTGGCATGGGTTTCCTCCGGGTGCTCCGGTTTCCCCCACAGTCCAAACACATGCGCTATAGGGGAACTGATCAACTACACTGTAGTGTATGAGTGTGTGTGTGTGTGTGTGAATGAGTGTGTATGGGTGTTTCTCAATACTGGGTTGCAGCTGGAAGGGCATCCACAGCATCAAAAACATTTGTCAGAATAGTTAGAGGTTCATTCCACTGTGGTGACCCCTGATAAATCAGAGTCTAAGCTGAAGGAAAATGAATGAATGAAGGGATTGGAGCTTTTGGAAGGGTTCACCCACAAACAATGTCAGTTCGAATAGTATCATGTCTGTCTTTGTTTATATCCAAGCTCAAATCCTATTCTATTATATACAGTAAGAAATGTAATGACAAATAACATTTCTTACTTCTCCATCTACACATCATCTCTAGGACCAGTCATCCAGAGACATGGATTCTCCTACCACTGCTATGCTGATGATACCCAGCTATACCTCTCTTTTCATCCTGATGATCCCTCCGTTCCAGCTCGTATCTCAGCCTGCCTGTTGGATATTTCACACTGGATGAAAGATCATCATCTTCAGCTGAACCTCGCAAAAACGGAAATGCTTGTAGTTTCTGCCAACTCGACTCTACACCATAACTTTTCAATCCAGATGGACGGGGCAACCATTACTGCATCCAAAATGGTGAAAAGCCTTGGAGTAACGATTGATGACCAACTAAACTTCTCTGACCACATTTCTAGAACTGCTCGATCGTGCAGATTTGCACTCTATAACATCAGAAAGATCCGACCCTTCCTATCTGAACATGCAGCTCAACTCCTTGTTCAAGCTCTTGTTCTCTCCAAACTGGATTACTGCGACTCTCTACTAGCTGGGCTTCCAGCTAACTCTATCAAGCCTCTTCAACTGCTCCAGAATGCAGCAGCACGAGTTGTCTTCAATGAACCTAAACGAGCACATGTCACTCCGCTGCTAGTCCGTTTGCACTGGCTGCCAGTTGCTGCTCGCATCAAATTCAAAACTCTGATGTTTGCCTACAAAGTGACTTCTGGCCTAGCACCTTCTTATCTGCACTCACTTCTGCAGATGTATGTGTCCTCCAGAAACTTGCGTTCTGTGAATGAACGTCGCCTCGTGGTTCCATCCCAAAGAGGGAAAAAATCACTTTCGCGAACGCTCACGCTCAATCTGCCCAGTTGGTGGAATGAACTCCCTAACTGCATCAGAACAGCAGAGTCACTCGCTATTTTCAAGAAACGACTAAAAACTCAACTATTTAGTCTCCACTTCACTTCCTAATCTGCAATTGCCTCTTTGAATATCACACTAATTGTACAAAAAAAAAAAAAAAAAAAAAAAAAAAAAAAACTACTAACACTTCCCTTCTTAGACTTTACAGACCTGAAACTTGCCTTTAGTACTTATTCATTGTTGCTCTTAGTTGTGTAAATTGCTTCCTTGTCCTCATTTGTAAGTCGCTTTGGATAAAAGCGTCTGCTAAATGACTAAATGTAAATGTAAATGTAAATAATCAAGACAACAAATATTTTTATGTTGCTTTAACTTCTGTCCCGCTACAATCCAACCTGCTCTATAAGATCTCAAAACTCAGGGCTTCTGGTTGTAGAATAGCAAAGTCAAGTTAAGGAAGTCGAACCTTCTCATTTATGGCTCCCAAACTCTGGAATAGTCTTCCTGATAATGTCCGAGGCTCAGACACACTCTCCCAGCTCAACACTATGAACAGCAGCTACGCTAATTATTCTCTTTATTCTCTATTTCCACCTGGACATACTCTTCCCGAGACCCTCAGACTATGCAGCGCCACTGAAGCGATCCAAGACCAGCGACGAGATGATCCCAAGGTTTCCATAATCCTGGACCAGGCCGTATCCTGAGCAGCTGCTGTGGTGGTCATGGAGGAGTGGAGAGCGTGAGACATCTTCTCCAGCGCCTAGACTGCAGCTCTGCACAAGACATTTGGCCAGAGGAGAAACGGTGGTGCCCAACTGAGCCTGATTTCTCTCCAGGTTTTTTAATTCTTCACTTTTGCCAACTGGTGAAGTTTTTTCCCTCGCCGCTGTCGCCACTGGCTTGCATGGTTTGGGATCTGTAAAGCTGCACATTGATGGATTTGCTCTTCAGTGTTTGGACTCTTGTCTTTGTTGTGAAGATGCTTTGACACAATCTACATTGTGAAAGTGATATACAAATAATGCGAACTGAACTGAAAGGACGAATTTAACTTATTTTAATAAATGAATCAGGTTGGCGAGGCAGTGGCGCAGTAGGTAGTGCTTTCACCTCACAGCAAGAAGGACGCTGGTTCGAACCTCGGCTCAGTTGGTGTTTCTGTGTGGAGTTTGCATGTTCTCCCTGCCTTCGCGTGGGTTTCCTCCGGGTGCTCCGGTTTCCCCCACAGTCCAAAGACATGCGGTACAGGTGAATTGTGTAAGCTAAATGTCCGTAGTGTATGAGTGTGTGTGTGTGAATGAGTGTGTGTGGATGTTTCCCAGAGATGGGTTGCGGCTGGAAGGGCATCCGCTGCGTAAAAAACTTGCTCGATTAGTTGGTGGTTCATTCCGCTGTGGCGACCCCGGATTAATAAAGGGACTAAGCCGACAAGAAAATGAATGAATGAATCAGGTTTCAACAAAACTGTTTAAGTTATACAAAATTTCACTTCATATTTTTAGTCAGTTTGATTAATGCAAGTCGACATGACTAGAAAAGTTCAACTGAATCAACTAAAAACTTTAAGGCACCAAGAATTTATTTAGAGTGTCGTATATGTACTTAAATGTATGTTTGCTTTGATGGTTTTGTACAGCGCTTTGGTCTACTCGTTTGTTTATAAATAAGCTTTATGAATCACTGAGTAATTAACAATCATTCGTCATGATAGTTTTTCTGTGCGCATGTAGTTGTCGCTCTGCACACACACACATGTGGTTCGACAGGAGTGTTTGCATACCTGCGATGCTTCAGAGGGAATCCACTGAGTGTGTGTGTATTGTATGTGTGTGTGTGTGTGTGTGTGTGTGTGTGTGTGTGTGTGTGTTTGCTCTGCGGGTGTGTCATGTGTGTAATAACCTGAACGAGTGTGTATAGTTTAGTGTGTCATTGGCAGGACAGGTGACGCAGTTAAAGCCACAGAGCTGAACTTTCTCTCAGAGGATATTTTAGGAACAACTGAAAAATCTTGCAAACACACACACACGCGTGCGCACACATACACACACAAAGACAATCTTCTCACATGACAAGAATGATAAAGACGTCAGAAGAATACGAGCGACGCTACTGCATAGCCTTTGATACAAATAAATGCACAGATACAGGTGAAAACAGAATAATCATCCCGCCTGTGAACTTTTATTCTTTAACCATGTTTAATAAAGCACTGACGTCATCACAGAAGTTCCTATTATATTGTATTATTTATATTATTTTGTTATTGAAATATGCAGGCTTTTTTATCTTCTTATTTAAAGTCCTATTTATTTTAAAGTCAAAACTGCTGTGGTCAATATTATTCGCCCCCTTTAGCAACATTAGTTTAGGATCGTCTCCAGAACAAACTACTGTTACAATGACTTGCCTAATTACCCTAACTTTACCCTAATTACCCTAGTGAAGCCTTTACATGTCACTTTAAGCTGAATACTAGTGTCTTGAAGAATATCTAGTCTAATATTATGTACTGTCATGTATATACATGCAAAAAAAAAAGACGTCAGTAAGGGGGCAAATACTTTTTTCACGGCACTTAATATAAAAGTTAATTGGAAACATTTCATAAATTGGTCATATTAATTAATATATTTACCAACATGACAAACAATACATTTATTACAGTATTAATTCATGCTTTTAATCATCAGTTAATGAAAGTAAAGTGGTTTAGTGTTAGCTCATGTGAGGATGCATTGACTAATGTTAATAAGCAGGAATTTGGATTTTAATAATGCATTGAACTCAATAATCAACAATACATCTACAGCATTTATTTATTAAGTCATGTTAGTGAAGTCATTAACCAATGAAGCCGTATTGTAAAGTGTAAGCGATTAATTCAGCGCATGCATTCAGATCTGATAGCCCCATGATATCAGATTTGTGAGTTTCAGCATAGTCAGAGAGCAGTTTCTGTAATCGTGTAAATGTGTGTCTGTGGCTGGATCGGTGTCGTCTCTGTGACCTTTGGACCAGAATGAGAAGAAAAACTCATGCAAAAGCATTCCTCGATTATTATTGCTCAGGTCATTCCCCGCCTGACAACAACAAGGCTGTAAAACAGGCCATAAGTCTCTGAGTTTATGATCACACAACTCACTTTTCAGCTCACAATATAGACTCTCTTTTTATTTCAACTTTATTCTTGGGAAATTGGGACTTTATTCTTTTTTTTCTTGTAGATGACAGAAGTAAACCCACAACTGCAAGTAAAAATGAATAAAGTCGTGATAAACTAGAACTGGGTGATACTAAACAAACATTTCTTTATTTTTTACAAAGACAATGGCATTAATGAAAGTTTTAATGCAGTTTTGAATAAAAACACAAACTATATTCAGCCATCTCTAAGAGTAATATCTGTGTGTATTTCAAGACATTTTGTGCTTGTAGATTCCCACTATACTTATTTTTGACCGGTCTCCGCCTCCGGAGTCATACATTCAGCTTCAATTATCACACAATAATTAAGAGTAATGTTCATCTTTTTTCTGTGTTTACTCTACTAATATTTGCACAAAAATATCTATAATCTGTGTTACTTAAATTTCAGTTAAATAAAACGCATGTCTCTACATTCTGCTCAAATCTGTTACAAAAGAATCTTTTTTTTTTTATAAAAAGATAAAACAATCTGTAAAGTGCTGATGAAAAAACGTGGATAACCAAATGATGTCAACTCTGTTACTGTCAACTCTGTTACTGTCAACTCCGTTATCGTCAACTCTCTTACCGTCAACTCCGTTACCGTCAACTCTCTTACCGTCAACTCCGTTATCGTCAACTCTTTTACTGTCAACTCTCGTACCGTCAACACTGTTATCGTCAACTCTTTTACCGTCAACTTTATCATTAACTTCAATACCAACTCCATTTTAGTCAACTCCGTTATCGTCAACTCTTTTACTGTCAACTCTCGTACCGTCAACACTGTTATCGTCAACTCTTTTACCATCAACTCTGTTATCGTCAACTCTTTTATTGTCAACTTTATCATTAACTTCAATACCAACTCCATTTTAGTCAACTCCATTATCGTCAACTCTGTTATCGTCAACTTTTGTTATTGTCAACTCTGTTACCGTCAATTCTGGTATCGTCAACTCTCTTACCGTCAACTCTTATCGATCAACCCTGTTATTTGTTAACTATGTTATCATGGATTCTTATCTTCAACTCTTTTATTGTCAACTTTGTTGTTGTCAACTACGTTTCTGTCAACTCTGTTATCAACTCTGTTATCGTCAACTCCGTTACCATCAACTCTTTTATCGTCAACTTTTATCATTAACTCCAATACCAACTTTATTATAGTCAACTCCATTATCGTCATCTCTGTTACCGTCAATTCTGTTACCGTCAACTCTGTTATCGTCAACTCTGTTATCGTCAACTCTGTTATCGTCAACTCTGTTATCGTCAACTCTGTTATTGTCAACTCTGTTACCGTCAACTCTGTTATTGTCAACTCTGTTATTGTCAACTCTGTTACCGTCAATTCTGGTATCGTCAACTCTCTTACCGTCAACTCTTATCGATCAACCCTGTTATTTGTTAACTATGTTATCATGGATTCTTATCTTCAACTCTTTTATTGTCAACTTTGTTGTTGTCAACTACGTTACTGTCAACTCTGTTATCAACTCTGTTATCGTCAACTCCGTTACCATCAACTCTTTTATCGTCAACTTTTATCATTAACTCCAATACCAACTTTATTATAGTCAACTCCATTATCGTCATCTCTGTTACCGTCAATTCTGTTACCGTCAACTCTGTTATCGTCAACTCTGTTATCGTCAACTCTGTTATCGTCAACTCTGTTATTGTCAACTCTGTTACCGTCAACTCTGTTATTGTCAACTCTGTTACCGTCAATTCTGGTATCGTCAACTCTCTTACCGTCAACTCTTATCGATCAACCCTGTTATTTGTTAACTATGTTATCATGGATTCTTATCTTCAACTCTTTTATTGTCAACTTTGTTGTTGTCAACTACGTTACTGTCAACTCTGTTATCAACTCTGTTATCGTCAACTCCGTTACCATCAACTCTTTTATCGTCAACTTTTATCATTAACTCCAATACCAACTTTATTATAGTCAACTCCATTATCGTCATCTCTGTTACCGTCAATTCTGTTATCGTCAACTCTGTTATCGTCAACTCTGTTATCGTCAACTCTGTTATCGTCAACTCTGTTACCGTCAACTCTGTTACCGTCAACTCTGTTACCGTCAACTCTGTTATCGTCAACTCTGTTATTGTCAACTCTGTTACCGTCAACTCTGTTATTGTCAACTCTGTTACCGTCAATTCTGGTATCGTCAACTCTCTTACCGTCAACTCTTATCGATCAACCCTGTTATTTGTTAACTATGTTATCATGGATTCTTATCTTCAACTCTTTTATTGTCAACTTTGTTGTTGTCAACTACGTTACTGTCAACTCTGTTATCAACTCTGTTATCGTCAACTCCGTTACCATCAACTCTTTTATCGTCAACTTTTATCATTAACTCCAATACCAACTCCATTATAGTCAACTCCATTATCGTCATCTCTGTTACCGTCAACTCTGTTATCGTCAACTCTGTTATCGTCAACTCTGTTATTGTCAACTCTGTTACCGTCAACTCTGTTATCGTCAACTCTGTTATCGTCAACTCTGTTATTGTCAACTCTGTTATTGTCAACTCTGTTACCGTCAACTCTGTTATTGTCAACTCTGTTATTGTCAACTCTGTTACCGTCAACTCTGTTACTGTCAACTCCATTATCGTCAACTCTCTTACTGTCAACTTTTACCGTCAACTTTGTTACTGTCAACTCTGTTATTGATCAACTCTGTAACAGTCAACTCTGTTATCTTTAACTTTGTTACTGTAACTCTTATCGTCAACTCACTGTTATCGGTCAACTCTGTTACTGTCAACTTTCTTATCTTCAACTTTGTTACTGTCAACTCTGTTATCATCAACTCTGTAACCTTTAACTCTGTTATTGTCAACTCAGTAACAAAATTGAAGGTAACAGTCAACTCTGTTAACATGAATTATCTGTTATCAACTCTAATGTCTTCAACTCTGATATCGGTCAACTGTTATGCGTCAACTCTGTTATGATTTCTGTAATGGTTTAAAATGGTTAACATTAGCGAAACACAATATTTAATATGTATTTATAAGATTACACTCATTTACTGTTTTGTTGGGAGTGCAGCGGCTGGTATTTAAATGTTTCTGTCATGTCATATCAGCACAGACGACACAACTTATTGTCCTTCACTATATAAAGCGTACATGTGCTGTAAATGAAAACAAAATGAGAAAGCTCCAGGTGACATTTACAGATGTTCTGGGTTACGGTCACATGTTAGAAGTTTTAATCTATTAACCAATGAACTTTCAGTGTAAGATAGAACAGGTTGCCAGATCCTGCAATATGTTTGTGCAGTAGAAACACTGAGAATTGGCATCAGCCTTTGTATCTGTAGAGTAATAGTGAATATTTGCCCTGGGCTCACCCACAGACAGTAACGCGAGGGAAAGCTTGACTACGGTTTGGCTTCAGGGGCCGCATTACAGTCCAAAAGGCTGAGATGAAACTCTGAATGGAAAGAGCGTTTGGCAGGATGCAGGAGAAAAGATGTGGGAAAAATTCTTCTGAAAGAACGGCTCTGTTCAAGACATAAAAATGAGAGTCGCACAGAACAAATCTGTCATATTCTTCTCCAGAGCAAAGCCTGGTCTGCTCCAACACGTTTACTATTCTGCTAAAATTACTGTCACAGGGATATTATGGGATGCAGATCACTTTGGGAAGATTACTTATTTATTTTAAGTAGAGGTTGTTCATTTTCCTGGATTCAACATTTTAGAAGTCACTGTATAACTGACTATAATTGCAATTAAATCCTAATCTAATCATGACAAATGATATATTATTAGAAAGTCTAAGACTTCTGAAAATGTTTTACTGCTGTGTTTTGTTTCATGGGAAAAGCCATAGATTAAAACACATTTACTGTCACTCTACAACCTGTGGGACTATTTGTGTGTACATTTTAAGCCACAATATAATAGTCTAAACAAAACAATCAGGACGTACTATATATTATTTGAAAGCGTGAAATGTTTCTAGTAAAGAGACTCATTTTTTTCATCGATATTACTGAGAAAATGTAATTAATTAATTTGCGACAAGGATGATCAGAGTTGTAAAGCATTACTTTGCTAGAGCAATCCATATCTACCTTTTTAAAAATGTTTTTAGAAGCTGAATTCAATTCAAATACCCCCCCCAACTGCCCATACAACTTTAGAAAATGATGTCTACTTTATAAATAGTCAAAGTTATGAAAAAATATGGCACATATTCCTCAAAACATAGGTGGCGCCCTTATATGGTCATCAATGTGAACTGAAGGTCACCTGGTGGTCATGACCGGTACTGCAGCCACACAAAATCTGACTGAAAGCTTAATTTTTGAGGAATCAACTTCAAATCTTGAATATAATTTGTTCCAATATCTAGCTTAGATTTTCTGTCAAGTTTTTATAATATGTAATATAATGAAAATACATGCGTTGTTTTATTATTTTCACATAACTTTTATTTTTTTTTATTATTTACTTTTAAACTTTTCACTTCAGCAACAATCTGACAAGAGCAAGCTTAAATCTAATCTAAATAAATCAAAGCATTAAACATTAGCAATTATTTAAGTCTCAACATGTCTATGTTCAAGTTTCTAATTAAAGGGTTTGTTCACCCAAACAGGGGGGGGGGGGGGGTTGTACTGTCACTTTAAGAAATCACAATAAATAGGATAAATAATTAGCACGTAGACAATTTAAAAAGCCAACACGTAGTAAATATTTTGCAAAAAATTTGTGTTTCTATGTAATGTAATGTTTGTGTAGGGGAATATACAACACCAGTCAGATATCTGGACACAACATAAAATTCTTGACATTTATTTATATTTTCCACATTGCAAAAGCAGCTCTGTCATAATCATCCAATTTATGAAGTAAAAAGTGTGGGATAATTGCACAAAGTAAATATTTGAGTTTCTACTTTGTCCAAAATTCCAGCTGTGCACTGAGATAACATTCTCTAGCATGATCATATCAGCTTAATAAAGAATTAATCTTATGATGCTACATATTATGCATTTAAGCACTTGTTCTGGTGATGAGAACATGAATGCAGTCCAGTGACTAGATATTCTACATATGAGATATTGTAGAATTAAAGAAAGGCTGTATTCTGACCTCTGCACTACACTGTATAAAAGCTAAAAAGCAAATAATAAAAACAATTCCTTCATGTTGTCCCAACACAAATCCATTAAGTCCATTAACATAACAATGTTTTACAATTTTAAGTGGATTAAATATGAAAGAGTTCTGTGGTTTCAACTCATTTTAAATAAGTCGCTTGAACAAGCCGAAAAAGCCACTTTTTAAATTTAATTCATACTTTTGAGTATGGTTCTTTGTGGTTATGGTGTGGTTTAGTTTTGCAGTTGAAGTCAGAATTATTCGCCCACCTTTGAATTGTTTTTTCTTTTTTAAATTTTTCCCAAATGATGTTGAACAGATTGAGGAAATGTTCACAGTATGTCTGATAATATTTTTTCTTCTGGACAAAGTCTTATTTGTTTTATTTCAGCTAGAATAAAAGCAGTTTTAAATTTTTTAAACACCATTTTAAGCTCAATATTATCAGCTCTTAAAGCTATATTTGTTTCTGATGGTTTGTTCTGGAGACTATCATTATACAATAACTTGCCTAATTACCCTAACCTGCCTAGTTCCCCTAATTACCCTAGTGAAGCCTTTACATGTCACTTTAAGCTGTATAGAAGTGTCTTGAAGAATATCTAGTCTAATATTATTTACTGTCATCATGATGAAGAGGAAATAAATCAGTTATTAGAGATGAGTTATTAACACTGTTATGATTAGAAATGTGTTGAAAAAAAAATCTTCCCTCTGTTAAATAGAAATTGGGGGATAAAAATAAACGGGAGGCGAATAATTCTGACTTCAACTGTGTGTGTGTATATATATATATATATATATATATATATATATATATATTGTGGCACTGCTACTTATGTGATATTGCGTTTATACAACAGTTCAACAGCATAATCAGGCCTATAAAAAAGAAAATCAAACACGAAGAGTCTGAAAAACCCTTCTGTATGAGGAACTACTTTTTTTCAATCATTCATTGACATCTATAGCTGACGTCAAAACAGCAGAAACCGCTGCTAATTCACTGCAGAGCTAGTGTTTGAATGATTCTCTAGCATAATGTCTAAAGTGAAGACAAAACAGCTGACTTTGCTCACATTTTATGATTATAAGGCTGAACAGCATGAAACGCCATCAGTCTACAGAGATATCCCAGCATTTCTCTGTTGCAATCGGGAGATCACAATAATTAAAGGCCGGCTCACACTGCGATTTTTATAATCCTGAATGATTACTGCATGAACATGGCTCTTATGTCACACTGTAAGATCTCAGCCGTCATAATGTCAGATTAAACAACAATGAAGACACGCCAAACATGGAAGAAAACTTTTCTAGAGTTTGATGTCATCCGCCTGTGACACTTTTTCAATCCCACATTCTGAAATGATTGCTCACAGCAAACATAAACAATCTGTAGCAGCAATTTTGCACACAGCAATAATAATCTCAGTAATAAAACCAAGAAGAAGAAAAAAATGTTGACATTTCCCCGCGGTCATTTGAATTGTCACATGAATTGAGTCATCACATCCGGTGCTTCTTTTGGTTCTGGGACTGACGCTCATCGGAGCTGTTGTCACACTGCAGGAAAGTGTCTGAAATCTTCCGACACTGCCAGAGCTTCATCGGAGGATAAATCTGATCGCAACAGGCACCAAGCGGCTACCAGTAAACATGTCAAACCAACAATCAAAGACCACAGATTTTAGCCAAGGATTTCAGGAATCCGGAATTTCAGGAAGGTTTTCCCAAATTTGTCTCAGAAGACAAAATCGTGGCTGAAATCTCACAGTGTGAGCAGGTCTTAACCCCGAAAAAGCCAACACTCCTAGATAACTATGGTATAAATACAGCACTACAACACACAAAAGACAGAGCTCGACTTGAACTCAAGATTAGATGCTGTCATGGCTTTGCAGTCAATATATGTGATTATAATGGAAGTCAATGGGGCAAAAACAGCCAACATAATGAAAGTGTAGTGAGTTTGCCCAGAGTGTTTTGTTGAGTTTATTTTGTTGTTAATTTTCAAAGCATTTTGCCAAAATAAGATTTGTCTGCAAAAATCAATCCATTTGCTGAAAAGGAGAAAGTTGTGCTCCACATTAAGTCTCAAAATCAGCCCAGAGTGGAAGAAAACGACCCAACAGCACATACTGTATGGGTTGAATGCAACCAACATAATGAAAGTTTGAAATGAAATTTGAGCAACATACAAGGGTTAAGAAAAACAACAACAACAACAACAACGAGTCAGTATTCTATATTTTCCTGCTGAAGCATTAAAACAGTTCTGAGAGAGAGAGAGAGAGAGAGAGAGAGAGAGAGAGAGAGACAAGTATCCAGAACAGTGACAGAAAGTTCTCAATCACATCACGAACATCGGTAAGTCTGAAACCGCCTTAAAGCACAGCATCTACAGATGTCAGAGCGTCATCATCCAACACAAACAGCAGTTTACTGAGCATTACATCATTTAAAACACAAATCTCAGACAATGTGTGGACGCAGCGCTCTACGCAGACGTCAAGCTTCAGTGTTGGGGGAATCCCAGCGATGTGTGCGTCTGTCTGGAGGTTTACATTAACAGCTTACGTCTCAAATTCACTTCCAGAGACCCTGCGCTGCCTCAATTCCCTGAAAGTTGCAGATTATTTCATCACTTTGCTTCTCAGCCATCTGGAGTGGATCCAGAATCTGCCTGCGTTCAGCCATTAGATCCTCATCATGCCACAAAATACACACAAGTTGCACAAATCACGCCTTTACATGCTATTGAGGAGTAGTGTTGATTCTTTAACGCTTTACAGTTAGAATATATATGGTACCTTGATCTTAAAACAATATCAATTTGATAACGATGTCAAAAATATTCATTAGTTTGTTGTCAAAATATAATAAAATAACAAAAGTATTTTAATAAGAAAACTTTTATTTATCAAAATGACATCAAATTGACACTGACGTCAAAAAAAGAAGTCAAAAATGAAAATCAATTTAATGCAACAACACAAATTGTATAATATAAGAGAAGCGTAATTATTCCTACCCAGACTCATTATTGATAGGTACCCCTGTATACATTTCTGGAGAGTGGGAAATGCAAATCTCAGGAGCTACATTTTTTGCAGTTTTTGTTCTCGTGAATCCACCAGAGGCCATATTTTTATCATATTTTTCTATATAATTTCTCTCAGGAGTGCCATTCGTTCCTGCTGTTCTCACGTAAATCCACCAGAGGGCGCTATTAACTGACTGACTGACTGACTGACTGATAACTCTCTGTGTCAAGTCCATGACGTACACAGCGAGCCACATGTCCACACATAAGCAGTCAGCTGGTAGCACAAAAAAGAAACAGAAGCCGTCGGTTGAGTCACACCACCCCATAGCGTTCGTTTTAAAGACGAAATGCAACTATAGGTAGGTCTATAGCTACATAATTTGAGCTTTTCAGAAATGTATACAGGAGTACGTTTTCACAGTGAAGATTCCTGATGAATTCAACACAGGCTCAATTACAAAATTATGAATTTGCATTGGACTTTCCTACAATGCACGTAAACTACCTTGGGGTCAAAACAACATCTAATTGACATTGAATAAAAATGATTTGATGTCAAAATAAGAAATAAGAAATAACAATAAAGTATATTTTACGAACAGTTTTATTCATCTAAATGACATCAAATTGACATTGACGTCCAGAAAAGTCAAAAATGAAAAATTTATTAAAATGTAACACAAATATATATTACGATATAAGACAATTTTAATTTATCTGGAAGCTTCAATTACAAAAGTACGTATTTATATTGATTTGTATTGATTTTGTATTTCTACAATACATGTAAATTAAAATGCCAAAATCAAATTGACACTGGCGTCAAAAAACATAAAAAACGCATATCGATTTGATGTCAAAGTCCTGACGTCTATATGACATCCACATATTGATGCTCTTTAGACCACCAAAATAACGACACAAAAAGTTTAACATAAAAAAATGTTATTCATCTGGAAGCTTTTATTCCTACGTTACGCATTTACACTGGATTTTGTAATTCTACAATTTATGTATAGACTACCTTGATGTTAAAACGACATTAAATTGGCATCTAAGATTGGTGCAAAAAATACTAATTTTGATGACTAAATGCACCCATTGATGCTCATTTGACCACAAAATTAACGACACAAAGTATTATAAGAACCGTTTTATTCATCAAAATGACATCAGATCAGATGACGTCAAAAAAAATGTCAAAAATGAAAATTTGATTTTAAGTAATAACACAAAATATATAATGATATAAGAAAATGTAATTCATCTGAAAACTTCGATTTCAAATGACATTTATATTGGGTTTTGTATTCCTATAATGTTCGTAAACAACCTGGTTGTCAAAACGACATCAAATGACATCAAAAATGCATGGTGATTTGATGTCAAAATCTTGACATCTGTTTGACATCCACACATTGATGCTCTTTTGACCACAAAAATAACAACATATAAGTTTTATTCATCGACATGACATCAAATTGACATTGACGTCAAAAAAGACTGTGTGTGATTGTCAAATCGATTTGAAGTAATGACACAAAAGTATAATATAAAAAATGTAATTCATCCAGAAGCTTTAACTCCAAGGTCACGCATTTACACTGGATTGTAGATTCATAAAATGCATGCAGTTAGTTAATAAATTTTACAGTAGGTAATTAACTAACATCAAACCGATTTGCATATTTTAAACTTACTTAAGAAACCAAAAAGTTTCAACATTTACCGCGCAAGTTGCACTACAGATTAATTTTCGTACCGATGCATCAATTCATGCTTTTATTTAGTTAAAATTTGAGCTGATAAGAGAAATGCTGTAACCAAATATAAAATAGTGGAGTGATATGAAGCTGTAATGAGCTCCAAACCTGCCGGTACTACTTTATCTGTGTTTATCTGACAATAATCAAACACCTATAAGAGTGACCATCAGCCAATCAGAATCAAGCGTTCAGCAGCGCAGCAGTATACACGTATAGCAGGGGTCACCAACATGGTGCCCGCGGGGATCACGAGTTGCCCGTGGGCCTGTCATAAAATTAGCTTACCATAGCACCACATACAAGTAAGCTGCATCTAATATTTTTTGTAGCTATTCTTTTTAAATCACACTTGCATTGGTGTAAAATTGAAAATGACATTAAGTCATATATTAAAAAACTTTAAAAACAATTTCAGACAAATGAAGTGTTGCATATTGATATTTATCTGTTTTCAATCAATGTTGACAACTATTGAGAGAAATCATTAACATGATCAGTGTCTTCACATAAATGAATATCATTAATTATTAATAATAAGAGCAAATTTGTTATTAGGAAGTGTGTATCAAACTGGTAGCCCTTCACATTAAACGATACCCAAGGAAAAGCTCTCCGTTTCCAAAAGGTTGGTGACCCCTGACGTATAGTAACTATTATCGACTCATTTTCATTTCAATTCATTTTCTTTCGGCTTTATATGTCAGGGGACGCCACAGCAGAATGAACCACCAACTATTCCAGCATATATTTTACACAGCAGATGCCCTTCCAGCTGCAACCCAGTACTGGGAAACACCCATACACACTCACTCATTCACACACACACACACACTCTCTCTCTCTCTCTCATACACTACAGCCCATTTAGTTGATCAATCCCCCTATAGCACATGTGTTTGGACTGTGGGGGAAACCCAGAGGAAACCCACGCCAATACGGGGAGAACATGCAAACTCCACACAGAAACACCAACTGACCCAGCTAGGACTCAAACCAGCGACCTTCATGCTGTGAGGCCGCAGTAAGCCACCTACTTTTTCATTTTTCTTAATAATTCAACAGTTGGTTGACAGTTAGTGCTCCTGAAAATAAATACAAATCAAGTATTGCATGAAGAAAATAAAAGTGGGAAGTTTACATTTGAAAAAGTCTAAAGTCTCGAGAGAAAATTATTTTAGTGTAGAAAAAATATGAAAATATTGCACAGAAAGTACCGTCTCAGTTAAACCTCACCTCAGTAGATCAGACTGGGACCTTTCCGTCACCCAAAAACCACAGAAATGTTGGTCAAAACATGACGTGTGCTCATTAGGGAGTGTAATGTGTGCTAGAAGCAGAGAAACAGAGCAGTTTGCAGACTCGTGGGATGTGAATGTCATGCTCATTACACTGAGTGTTATAACTCACGTCCGTACAGACACACACATCAGAGTTTCAGTATTTGTGTGGGGCAAAATAACATTTATTCTGCCCCACAGAGTGTATAAATATTATAGGTGGGCATAGATTAATTGTTTTAATCTAGATTAATCTCACTGTAATCTTGGAATTAATCCAGATTAAAATGGCTCATTTGAATTCTGCTGAAGGCATTCAGAATATGTGTGCTACCCAAATAATGAATCTTTGAGAACGGGTTTCTCAAGCCAGGTGGCGCATTAGAGCAGGGGCTCATCTCCTGTTTCCACAATGCATCTTGAGGAACTGTTCTACTCTGATAATTGGTGATGAAAATAAATGATGCTCAATAAGATGTGCTTGTGTTCACTAACTGTTTATTCAGTTACACATCAATGCTGAACTGTAGGCCTACATAAGGCAATTTTTAATTGCCTTAATCCCACTAAAGTCATCACTGAACTAAACAGAAATGTGTGGAGTATGCTGATATTAGTGCCATTACTGAAGTAAACGCCGCGATTAAACTATTACTGTCATGTAGGACTTTCATCATATTCTTCCGCAACATGCACACACACGGCTGTCAGTAATGGACTGCACACACACACACACACACACACACACACACACACACACACACACACACACACACACACACACACACACACACACACACACACACACACACACACACACACACACACACACACACACACACACACACACACACACACACACACACACACACACACACACACACACACACACACACACACACAATGAAGTTTTTTACTTTTATTCAGCGTGCGTTAATAAACTCCATAACACTCTCAGCAGTCTTTACTCCTCATCTGCGTCTAATAGCCCAGTTTGTCACAGGGGCATGAATGAAATGTTCATGAGTGAAGGTGAAACTGTTGAACTGCAGTTAAAGTCAGCCAAAATGACAGGAAACTCTTACATTACAGCACTTGACGTAAACACCTTCATTATATTATCGCCTATTAAAGCAAATAATTAGACTACAGACGTCCATGTAAGCGTAGTCAGTCGTGTCTTTGAAGTCAGTGAAAGATCCAGAAGGGCATCCTGCTGATTTCATTTATTGTCAGATGGATCACAGGTCAGGTGTACATCCACGCTAAAATTTCAAGATGAAAGTCGTCATAGTTTGCGAAGAACAGACCCAGCTCCCAACCCAACTTTGAGAATAGATTAACGGCCTTTTAATTGCATGAAAAGTCATGTTAACGCGGATAACGACGCACTACTAGTATGTATATGTATGTATGTACATATATATATATATATATATATATATATATATATATATATATATATATATATATATATATATATATATATATATATATATATATATATATATAAATAAATAACTTATTGTGAAAAACTAGGGGGTCTGATTATCACGTAATAAAGCACTATAGGGTTTATCAGCAGTGCTTGTAGAAGTCTGAAGGGTTTATTCTGTGATAACCACTGGCTGGATGTACTTAATGCTGATTATTACACGGCTACTGGCCACAAAACTATTACACACAAAACTCTAAAATGTTGGGTTTAATATGGACAAACTCACATCCATCCATCCATCCATCCATCCATCCGTCCATCCATCTATCTATCTATCTATCTATCTATAAACTAACACAGTACATACAAAGTACATACACACACACACACACGTCAGCATTTGAAGTGGATCATAAACACAAGCTAATGAAATCTGTGTATAATTAGATTGTAAAAGTGTGTGATGCTCAGTCGTCGTGTGTGTTATGTGAAAGTGTGTGTCGTTCTGTCGTTTCTCTGCTTTTTAGAGGTTTCTAATCCTGGAGAAACTCAGTGACATCATCAGCGGGTCTAGAGTCTGCCCATATGCCCCCGCACACACACACACACACACACGCACACACTTTCTCTCTTACACACACTCAACACTCTTTTTCTCACATACAAACAGACAGAACACAAATGCACACATACAAACACACACACACACAAATACAGACAGACACAACACAAACGCGTGCACAACACACAAACGCGTACACAAACTCACTCACACATAGACAACATGCACACACCGACAACACAAAGAATGCGCACACACAAAAACAGACACTCACACACACACACACACACACACACACACACACAGACACAACAAACACACACACACACACACACACATCACAAATGCACACACACACACACACACACACACACACACACACACACACACACACAACAAATGCACTCACACAACACAAACGCACACTCTCCTAAACACAGACAACACACAGACAAAAACACACACACAAAACCAAACACACTCAAACACTCTCACACACAATTAGACAATATGCACACACACACACACACACACACACACACACACACACACACACTCTTGAGCTGCTGCATGGGTTAATTCTCTCTCTGTGTTTCTCTGACTCGACCACTGCGTCACATGACCAGGAAGTGTGGCTCCTGTCCACTTCCCCTGCTGGCTGAAGGGAACATTGTTAGCGCGTGTGTGTGTGTGTGTGGGCGGTACTGGGCTGCTCTTACATGCAGGGTTAAAAATAACCAGCATATTTAAGGGCGAGGAGGAATCCCTTCAATCCCAGAGGCAGCGCAGACTGCCTCGCGACAGGAGCTCCCACACACACACACACACACACACACACACACACACACACACACACACACACACACACACACACACACACACACACACACACACACACACACACACACACACACACACACACACACACACACACACACACACACACACACACACACACACACACACACACACACACACACACACACACACACACACACACACACACACACACACACACACACACACACACACTCGCATGCTCGCTTGATTCCGCCTTTATTTCCCGCTTTATTTGCCAGAAGGAACGGGCGGATGCAACCTGTTCAACTCACACACACACACACACACACACACACACACACACACACACACAGGTCCCCATACCTGTACTGAGACTTTTGAGCCATAAAATTATAAAGGACGACAAAATATTAATTTGTCAAAATAAATTAATTTTAATCAGGGTGTCAAGGTGGCGCAGTGGGTAGCACGATCGCCTCACAGCAAGAAATTCGCTAGTTTGAATCTCGGCTGGGTCAGTTGGTGTTTCTGTGTGGAGTTTGCATGTTCTCCCCGTGTTGGTGTGGGTTTAATCCGGGTGCTCCGGTTTCCCCCACAGTCCAAACACATGCGCTATAGGGGAACTGATCAACTACACTGGCCGTAGTGTGTGAGTGTGAATGAGTGTGTATGGGTGTTTCCTGGTCATGGGTTGCGGCTGGAAGGGCATCCGCTGTGTGAAGCATATGCTGGAATAGTTGGCGGTTCATTCATTAATTTAGGGCTGGATTTCCATCTATTAAATTAGTTTAGCACTAACTAAAAAACTATTTACAATATTAAATGCAATTGAGTTGGTCCAACATGATTTGAACACATAAAAGTTTGAATACATCTGTATTTTTAACTTAAACTCAAAGGTCTGATAATACCATGTATGTCTATAATGGTGTTGTACATTTCGAAGTCTAGTTTTATTTTAGTTATCCTAAACCAGGGAGGCTCAAACCTTTCCCTATAAAGGGCCAAAACCCAAAGTTGATTGAGGGCTGTGGGCCGAATATATACCAAAACATATATATTTAATTTGCCAAAATTTCCTAATTCATTCTGTAATATTTAAAAATAACAAAAAAAATCATTGCTTTAAATTATATTAAATAATGCAGTTTCATTTGTAACATTTTATAATGAATTTATTACAGTAAAAACAATCCTAATTATAGTACAATGGGGTTCAAAGCGGAATAGACTAGTCGAGCTGCTTTTACCTTGATGGTGTCGCTGTATATTGTCCTCTATCAGTAAAGTGACCGTGTTTACATTTTAAAAGTCTGATTCATTTACAACATTTAATTGAAACATTTAATTTCAGCTGGCTTTTTTTAGCTCAGCAATAAAACAAACAAACAAGGTTAAATTTGAAAAGACATTCTCTGATAAAGGCAGCCGCAAAAATTCACCACAACCACCTGCTCATCATCCTCCCTCCCTTTTCAGATGGGATGGCAGGCCAAACCAAAGGTTACTATGGACCAACTTTGGGCATCTCTGTCCTAAACAAAATAAGAGCCACTTTTAAACATTGATGAGTTGCATATACAATTGATTGAGACAACAAACTGCTTTTGTGCTAATGAAGGTGCCAACACCCAAAGCATGGGTGCTTCTGCAAGGCGGTGATCTCAAGACATTTAGTCATTTAGCAGACACTTATCCAAAGCGACTTGACAGAAACAATTTACACAACTATAAGAGCAACAGTGAATAAGTGCTGTAGGCAAGTTTCAGGTGTGTAAAGTGTGAGAAGCAAAACATTAGTCTTTTTTTGTACTACAGTTAGTGGTGGAGTCAGAGAGGGAATTGCAGATTAGGAAGGGAAGTGGAGACTAAATAGTTGAGTTCTTAGTGGTTTCTTGAAGACAGCGAGTGACTCTGCCGTTCTGATGCAGTTAGGGAGTTCATTCCACCAACTGGGCAGATTGAATGCGAGAGTTCGGGAAAGTGATTTCTTCCCTCTTTGGGATGGAACCACGAGGCGACGTTCATTCACAGAACGCAAGTTTCTGGAGGACACATACATCTGCAGAAGTGAGAGCAGATAAGAAGCAGCAAAGCCAGAAGTCGCTTTGTAGGCAAACATCAGAGCTTTGAATTTGATGCGAGCAGCAACTGGCAGCCAGTGCAAACGGATGAGCAGCGGAGTGACATGTGCTCGTTTAGGTTCATTAAAGACCACTCGTGCTGCTGCGTTCTGGAGCAGCTGAAGAGGTTTGATAGAGTTAGCTGGAAGCCCAGCTAGTAGAGAGTTGCAATAGTCCAGTCTGGAGAGAACAAGAGCTTGAACAAGGAGTTGAGCTGCATGTTCAGATAGGAAGGGTCGGACCTTTCTGATGTTATAGAGTGCGAATCTGCAAGACTCAAAGCATTACATGAAAAATCTTCTAAATCTTCAAACTAAAGTAAAGATTAAACTCTTAACAAGTCCTTCTAATAACTTTAAACACCTAGAATACTTTTATTGTCAACATTTCAGTCTAATTAAATTCCAGGTAAAGCATGCTGGGAACTACAAACCCCCAACCAGGCAGCTAGACCAACACAGTTCCTCAATGTTGTTCCAACACTAAATGCTGAAGTTAACTTGGTGGTTTACAAATTTAAATGGACCTAACATGAAACTAATAAATTGGCCAAAGAAATGACAAGAATTGTGTTGTTTCAGCTCATTTCAAACAGGTTGTTTGAACAAGCAGAGGTAATCCTGTTCTGAGTGTACAAAATGAGGACAACAGAAGCACTTCACAAATTTACTATTGCGCAATTTACATCCAAAAATGAACATTGCCATTATTTACTCACCTTTACGTGGTTTCAAACATAAAAGAAGTTATTTTGAAGAATGTTTAGAACAGGGGTGCCCACATTTTTTTTTTGTATAAAGGACCAAAAACCAAAGATCACTGAGAGCCATGGGCCGAAGGTAAATATACCCAACTAGATTAAAGTTGCAATGGGCAATTTCCTAATTTATTGGAAAACATTACTTTAAATCATTTGAACTTATGCAGTATCACTTTTAAAATAATAACTTATTACAATAAAAACATAAACAATCACACTTATGGCACAGTGGAGCTCAATGCAGAATACACTAGTCAAGCAGAATCTGCCTTTGCCTTGATTTCTCCTCTATCAGTCTGCTAATAGTGTGTACACAAACTAAATCTGATTAATTTACACCATTTATTTGAGACATTTAATTACAGATAGCTTTAACAATAAAACAAACATGCAAAAGGTTACATTAGATTAGAAATGGCAATCTGTAAACCATCCCTATCATTCTCCCTCTCTTAGATGAGATGGTGGCCCAAATCAAAGGTTACCAAGGGGCAACTTTGGCCCGCGGGCATCTCTGGTTTAGAAGAACTACCATTATAGGAACAACAAATACTATGGAAGTCGATGGCTGCTGCTATCCAACATTCTTCAAAATACCTTCTTTTGTGTACAACAGAAGACACTCCAATGGGTTTGGAATAAGTGGAAGACGAGTGAATGATGATTTTTGGGTAACCTGTCCCTTTAAACCCAGGTGTAAACAGCACCACAGAGATTTCACATCAGAATCAAAATGTTGGATGTATAAACCGTCTATTCATTGATGATAATCACACGCGCACACACACACACATAAATTATCTTTACTCTGCACCATATGCAAATTTACTGAAGGAATCAAGTCACATGTTTATTTAAATGTCTCATTTGCATACTGATTCCTGGATGTAGAAGATTTTCCCACAGTAATGCTGCAACCCTTCCAGCTTTTATCTGACAGAAGACAATATTAGGATAATTATGAATCTAAATCATTAAAGTGGACACACTAAGCCTAACAGATTAAGCATTTCTGAACCCACAGTGTGAGGATGTTACAAACCGTTCTGTCTGTTAATAGAAAGTTTGACATTTGCATAAATGTGCATGAAGCCATAATATAATCATCACCAACATTTTACCATCTACTATTGTTTCATTTTCATTTCTTGCAATGCCTTTAGGCTGCTGTTTTATCACTTGTGTTGTGCTTTTTAAAAACTCCCTTTATTTTAACAAACTAAAACTGAGAGAGAGAGAATATGATCATATCTATAACAGGCCAGGAGAGGTAAATAAACAGAGCGGACTAAATGAATAAATAATTATGAATTAAAAATAAACAATAATGTCTCCTAAACATGTTCTTCATTCATGAATTTAGTTTTGAAGAACATTTTCTGTACACACGGACTGTAAGATCCTACACTTCAATAGTGTCTAACCACAATAATAATCATTCATTCCTTCATTTTCTTTACAGCTTGGTAACTTTATTAATCTGGGGTCGCCACAAACATTGATGCAATAGATTTATTCACTTTTTAAAGTAAACAGAGATCATTTTTATAATGTTAGTGCAGTGGGTTTACTCAATCTGTCAACTAATTTTTTAAATGCAACGCGTTTACTCACTTTTTATTTATGCACATAATTTACATAATTTTGTTGCAATGGGTTTACTCACTTATTTAGATAACGTTAACGAATCGCTTTTAAACCAATGGTTTTACTTGCTTTTTAAATTGTGCACATAGTTAATTCACTTAATGTTAATGCTACACGTTTACTCACTTTTTAATTATGCACACAGTTAATTTACTTAATTTTGTTGCGATGGGTTTGCTCAATTTTTTAGATAAAGTCAACTAATCGCTTTTAAACCAATGGCTACTTTTTAATTATGCACATAGTTAATTTACATATATTTAATGCAATAGATTTATTCACTTTTTAAAGTAGACAGATTTTTTATAATGTTAAATGCAGTGGGTTTACTCAATTTGTCAACTAATTAACTTAAATGCCAAGCGTTTACTCACTTTTTAATTATGCACATAGTTAATATACATAATTTTTTCGCAATGGTTTACTCACTCTTTTTAGATGACGTCAACTAATCGCTTTAAAATCAATGGGTTTACTCACTTTTTAATTATGCACATTGTTAATTTTACATAATTTTAATTCATTGGGTTTACTCAAAAAATGTAGTCAACAAATCGCTTTAGAACTTATGGTTTTACTCACTTTTTAATTATGCATGTTGCTAATTTACATAATTTTAATGCAATGGGTTTACTCACTTTTTAAAAGTCAACTAACCGCTTTAAAATCAACAGATCTACTCACTTTTTAAATGATAAAAATAGTTTATTTGATTGCATTGGGTTAACTCGGTTGTTAATTATGCACATAATTAATCCACACAAAATATTTCTGAGTAAACCCATTGAATTAAACTTAAGTCAACTAATTGCTTTAAAAGAAATGTGTTTACTTTTTTTTAATAATGAACATGGTTCATTTACTTATATTTAATGCAATGTGTTTACTCACTTTTTAAAGTAGTCAACTAATAGATTTAAAATTAATGGGTTTACTCATGTTTTAATTATGCAAATAGTCATTTTACATCATTTTAATGCAATGTGTTTTTCTCACTTTAAGTAAAATCAACTAATCACTTAAAAAGTGCATAAACGTGTTGCTTTTAAAGCGATTAGTTGACTTTACTTTAAAAAGTGAGTAAATCCATTGATTTTTAATTATGCGCATAGTTAATTTACTTAATTTTAATGCAATTTATTTTAAAGTAAAGTCAGCTAATGCTTTTTTTCCCCAGTGCACTATTGTTGTGTGCTGCTGTGAGTGTGAGAATGTGTGTGTGTGCGTGTGTTAAAGGGGCTCCATGAGTGTATTCTGTGGCTAAATGACGGCCTGCTGTTGACAGAGCCAAACGAACAGATCCTGATGTAACAGGATGGTCTCTGAGCTCGTGTTTGCTCTCCATACAAACATGATTGTAGACACTGCACAGGCAAATCCTCCGTATACGCAGACGCTCAGAACATAACAGCATGCGCTAACACACACAGTATGCTTTTAAGCAGATTTCACGATCATACTCAGGGTTTCAAATCAGGACGATGCTGAAGTAATCAAATTAAATGAACAACATGCCAAGAGAGGCACTGGAAATGCATGCATAATTACACAGACACAGCTTAAACTCGTCAAAGATGAGTCGCATTTAATTATGCGCACAGCAAAATCAATTATATTCACAGAATGCATATATTCATATTATTAAATAATATATTATTAATGAAGTAAAAATAAGATGTTGAATATGGGTCACATACCTGACTCACTCCAGAACTGTGTGCTCCTTTCAAGCTTTTCCTCCTCATTTTCTTTACACTGGAATGAAACACAGAAACCAATGTAAAATTTACAGTAAACTGAAGCCATTATTACTGTCAAATAATGCTTATGTGTGATAGGAAACATCTGATTCTGCTACCAATAGTTGTTTAACATATGGTCCAACTATTTAAACAGTAACACAGTTGACAATTACAGAGATGACAACACCTGTTCAAAGAAATATCCTGAAATTCACTGTACTTTTGCATATTATTAATAAACATACATGGAACAGAAGTAAAGTACTCCTCTGAAATATTGCACAAGCTCAAACTGACTGACTGAATGAATGACTGAGTGAATGAATGACTGAGTGAATGAATGAAGGGAAAGGCTTGTCTTATCAAAGAAATCCCACACATTTTTGTCTGTCTTTGTGTTTTGCATTAGGGAGGAAAAATGATTAGTGTTAATTACAGACACACCTCAGCGCTGCGGCTGTGGGAGTTTACAGTGTGTGTGTGTGTGTGAACACCGTGTTCAGACTCATCAGGCACGCCAGCAACAGGTGGCATTAGAGAAACACACACACACAATCACACCAGTGCATGCACAATCTCACATGTCCACACACACACACACACACACACACACAACCGTGCATGCATACACTCTCTCTATCTCTCTCTCTCTCACACACACACACACACACACACTCTCAGTTTGTTTTCATCTTAGTAAGGACATCACACTGACATCGTTTCATGTTAGTATCTCTAATCAGGGGCAGATTCAACTAATAAGCAAGAAAGCTGAGGGGCTTCAATTAAATACCATGTGCTGGAACTCGGTGCTGGAGGGCCGGTGTCCTGCATAGTTTAGCTCCAACTTCCTTCAACACACCTGCCTGGACGTTTAAGCTGCGGTCACACTGGACTTTTCTCCCCATAGACTTCCATTCATACGCACACAAATGCGTCAGACTGGAAACACAAGGTCGTGCAGCAAGTTTCGCAGTTTGCTTGGTGAACTCTGACCTGTGAAATCGCACCACTTGACTGCGTGAGACCAACTGAGGATCAAAACATGACCTCTCTGGACAGAAATGTAAAACATGGAGCAATCGCTCGCTTATTTAAAACGTCTAATCATCTTGTTTACTCCCGCCCCTTTTTAGCAGCGCCGCACGACAGAATCTCGCAACTAGTGCTATCGCAGCTTTATCAGACCTAGTAAGAGCTTGATTAGCTGCTTCAGGTGTGTTTAATTGGGGTTGGAACTAAAATATGCAGGACACCGACCCTCCAGGACAGAGTTTGGGCACCCCTAACCTAGACATATGAATTATACCTATAAATTACATATAGCAGCATTTTCTACCATATTTTGTTTGATGAGCGTCTAAAACAAAATAAAAGTTTAATGTTTATTACATCTGCGCAAACATATCCCCCTTAGTCAATCACAGAGAGGTACAGCAGTCCAATTAGGTAAAGATTTAGTTTTAAAATGAAATAGTTTGTGTATTATTTTTAGTTGAGAATTAATTTTAAGAAAACAAATCAGTTAAAAAAGTTTCACCAGATGCGTTACATTGTGTTATTATTAATTTGCATTGAGACAAAACATAGAAAAGGAGTGATTGAGTGATATAAGAAGAAACAAAAGAGCAAAATAAACCAATTAAAAATAAATTAAAGTACAAAAGGTGCATTTTAGAACTTTTGGCTGGAATTGCTTACGGCCCCTAAATCACTAAATCCGGCTCGTCCCTAACCCTAACCTCACTGAAACAACAGCACACATCACTCAAACCATCCTCAAGACTTTTAATGAGTGGTGTGCAGTGAAATGTCAGCACTACAGTGGCTCGTTTTGATTTCTCACCATACAGCAGAGGACAACTGAGCAAGTAGCTAACCCAGCACACACACACTCATACACACAACAGCACAATCAGTGCTTTAAACAAGTCCCTCCACCACGACTTTGTGTGTGATTAAAAGCAAAAAACAGACTGGTTTTCTTACTCGAGTGTGTGTGTGTGTGTGTGTGTGTGTCTGTGTGTGTTGATCCCGGTTGCTAACACGCGCGTGTTTGTGTGGATACAAAATACCAGCTCGCTGCCAGATTTTTTCTCCTCCCCAGTCCTCGATGACGTCACGCGGAGTGTTTTCTTTTTTTTTTCTCTCCGCGGTTGCCGAGCAACGAGAGGCGTGTCCGGGGTTTAAGAACTAGGCGAGGAAAGCCCTGCGCGCATCTGACGAATCACTCCAGTCCAGACACCGGAGCGCGCGGCCGCGGCAGCGAACGGGACACCGGGAATCCCCGAGTGTCGGAACCGAACATGCTGCTTTGATCAGCCGGATGGAACGCGTTCGATGCGCTATTAAAGAACTCTTTGATCTAGGATTTAAACTGCTTTTGCGTTCCTTCCACTCATGAGGTGCGTTCTGCACTTGGAGAGTTCCATTCCTGTTTATTTCTATTATTTTTGGGCTTTAATGTGACATGTTTTCAGGAGCGCTCTCTTTCTCTCTCTCTTAGGATTATCATTTTTATTATTATTAATATATATATATATATATATTTTTTTTTTTTTTATTTGTAAAATTTCAGGCAGCCTCCGACTGAGTTTGATAGCATGGCACTGAGCGGAACGATTTTGCCCTCCATCTCCACCTTCGCGAGCGGCACCGATGTGAAGCACAAGGCCGTGTTGGGACCCGGAGCTGCCGGTTCAGTGAGTATCTGCACAGGTGTTGCTGGTCATGATGATCGGTTAATTCTCACGGTTTCCACCGAGCGAGAGATTATGACAGAGTTGTTGCTCCGCGGCAGGGGCGTGAACCGATCCGGCGGCTCGAGCTGTTCTCCGCATGGAAAATATATGACATGCACTGATTATTACAAAGTACAGCTTCTAGTTTAGTGTGGATCCTCCTTTAGCTGTGAGGTGTTTAAGTGAAGGAAAATATGATGAAAACAATACTACTTTATTATGTTTTATTGTGTATTTATTTTTTGAATTAATATAAAAGTCTATACTGAATACTCGTTATCATGTTATAGTATTTGCATTAATAAAAAGTCAATAGTATTTACTACAGGCGTGTTGTAATATGATATGTTAGTTGTAGAAAACCACTTGTCAAATATCTGACATGCACTGATTATTACAAAGTACAGCGTTTAGTTTAGTCCGCATCCTATAGGGTGTGTTGTTTAACAAACAAAATGCTAAATCATAATAAAGAGTATCTGAGTAATTGACGAGCGCAGAGAGAAAATAACTGATGAAAAAATACTTCATGTTACAGTATTTGCAGTAATATAAAGTTTACTGTTTTTTTACTTCAGTAATCTGTGGCGTGTTGTAGTGTGATATAGTAGATGTAGAAAACTAATGTAACATGCACTGATTACAAAGTTCAGAAGTAAAGTTGAGTTTATATTCACACATTCAGACTTTCTCTTTTATAATATTGAGCAAATAATTCTTTGCAAATGATCATATCAGCAGCCTGTGACTATCACAGTACAACACTGTTGACAGTCAATTAAATATAGTGCTCATGTTGTTTTGACCAAATGTGTGAATATAAAACCAACTTCACCTCAATATTCTCCTTTTGTTTGGGTCTGTAGTTATAAACCAACACAATACTCACATGAAGGAGTCTCTGAGTAATTCATGAGCACTAAGGGGGAAATTATCTGTGATGAAGAATTACTAAACTGTCAGAAATGCAAGGGTATGCAAGCTGTCTCTGATGTGATACAAATGTGTACCTAAAAGGTCCATATTAATACCTTAAAGGTACATATAGTAGATAAAAAGTGCAAAAGTGTTCCTCTTAATTTTCTTGGTACTAATATATACACTTTTGAGGTACCATTAAGTACAAATGTGTATCTTTTGAAAAAGGTACCAGCCCACCGACAGCTTGCGTAGCTTTATTTCTGAGAGTGTAGTTCATTATGTTTTTTGCATTAATAATAATTTTAGTTTTTACTACAGTAATCTGTGTTGTGTTGTGTTGTAGTATGATATGTTGTATAGTTGTTGAAATCTACTAGGGAAATATGTCACATGCACTGATTACAAAGTGCAGCGTTTAGTGAAGTGTTAAAGTTATTAGGGTCTGTAGTTTTACACAAACAAAATGTTAAATAATAATAATAAAAAAGTGCATGTGAGTAATTGACGAGAGCATATCTGTGATGAATAAATGCTAGTTTATTATGTTCATCATGTTATAGTATTTTCAATAATATAAAGTCTACTGGTTTTTAATCTGTGTGTTTTAGTGTGGTATATTAGCTGTAGAAAACGTAATTGTGAAATATGTAACATGCACTGATTATTAGAAAAGTACAGCGTTTAGTTCAGTGTGGATTCTCTTTTAGGGTCTGTAACTATAAACAAACAAAATGCTAAATACCAATAAATAATAATAATAATAATAATAATAATAATAATAATAATAATAATAATAAAGAGTATCTGAGTAATTGACGAGCACAGAGAGAAAATATCTGTGATTAAAAAATACTAGTTCATCGTGTTACAGTATTTGCATTCATGAACTCTTCTAGCTTTTACTACAGTAATCTGCATGATCTGTTCTATAGTTGTTGAAATTTGTCACCTGCACTGATTATAAAGTACAGATTCTAGTTTTGCATGGATTCACTTTACTGAGGTAAAGTTGGCTTTACATTTCACACATTTGGTCTTTCTCCTTAATAATATACAGAAAGGTATTCTTTGCTAATTATAAATAGTGAAATCATATCAGCAGCCAAAATACAACATTGTTGACAGTCAATGAGGCAGTGCTGGTGTTGTTTTGAAGTCATTCGTATATGTGATTTCCGACTGAATATTCAATAGTACCATGGTAAAGAATATAGGAAGCGTGTCACAAGTTGTCACTGAACAAATGTGTGAATCTAAAACCAACTTTACCTCAAATATTCTCTTTTAGGGCCTGTAGTTATAAACATAAACACAATAATGGCTGAAAGATAGTGAATAATTCATGAGCACAGAGGGAGAACTGCTGTGATGAAAAATACTGAAGTATATAATGCTGTAGTATTTGCATTGATACACACTAATACATGCTTTAGATGTGTTGTAGTATGATATATATATATATATATATATATATATATATATATATATATATATATATATATATATATATATATAAGCAACTGTAATAGCATAAGAGTAATTTAATTACAGTAGTTACATTAGTAACTAGTTACTAGTTACATTAATAACATTGACAACTATACTAATAATATACCCAAATGACTACAGTATATACTACTATAGATTATATATATATATATATATATATATATATATATATATATATATATATATATATATATATATATATATATATATATATATAGTCTTAAATATACAGTAAAAAGGCAGGGTTTGCACACAATTCATTCATGTTGTCCCCAATACAAATACATTAAGTTAACGCAAGTTATTTAAGTAGATTGAACATAAAGCAGTTCAGCCCTGTCTGTTCTGTGTAAATCATTCCAGAAAAGCAGAGCTTGAGGAAACATGAGAAATTAGTTCATGATGATGTATGCTAGAAATTCTGAGAAACAGTAATAGTGTGTTTACATGTAGCCTGGTATTTTGCATAATCACTCGACCTTTCAAAGAGGGTTACAATTGTTTGACAATTGCACATGCTTAAAGGGACAGTTCACCCAAAACTGAAAATACTTTCATCATTTACTCTCCTTTCCCTTCTTCTAAACCTTTTTTTATTAAGGTGAACACTAAATAAGATATTTCGCAGAATGCTAAAAGCCTGTAATGACTGACTGCTATGAAAGTCAATGGTTACTGGTTTTCAGCATTCTTCAAATTATCTTCTTTTGTGTTCAACAGATGAAAAAAGCTTAAAAAGGTTTGTAACCGCAGGATTACAAAATTGTAAGTTTTCGGGGTGAACTATTCCTTTTAAAATGTTCTATGATGTGAAATAGCAAGTATGAAGAGAAATGTATAACACAAATAAAAAGAGCGGTTTATCTTTATGTTTGGACACTTATCTTCATATAGTGCAGGATATTTAAAGAGATAGTTCACCCAAAAATGACAATTTACTCACTATTTACTCTCCCTCAAACCTATATGAATTTCTTTCATCTGAACACACACACAAAAAAGATACTTTGAAGAATGCTGAAAACCTGTAACCATTGACTTTCATAGTATTGTTTTTTTTTACCTACTTCAGAAGTCAATGGTTAGTGGTTTTTAATTTTCTTTAACACATCTTGTTTTTTTTATTCTATTAAACACAAAAGACGTTTTTTTTTGTTGGAAAAATCAGTAACCATTGAATACTATAGTAGAAAAAACTAATTCTATAGAAGTCAATGGTTACTGGTTTTCAGCATTTTTCAAAATATCTTTTTTTTGTAGTGTATAGTTAGAATCAAATTTTTTAGGATAAACTATTCTTTAAAAAGCATCCTAATGTGTGACAGCGAAAATGAAGAAAACAGTATAATATACAAAATGTCTGCAGTTTATCTTTATGTTTGGACACTTATCTTCATATAGTGCAGGATATTTAAAGGGAGAGTTCACCCAAAAATGACAATTTACTCACTATTTACTCTCCCTCAAACCTATATGAGTTTCTTTCATCTAAACACACACAAAAAAATATATTTTGAAGAATGCTGAAAACCTGTAACCATTGACTTCCATAGTATTGGTTTTTCCTACTTCAGAAGTCAATGGTTAGTGGTTTTTAATTTTCTTCAACATATCTTGCTTTTTTATTTTGTTAAACACAAAAGAAGATTTTTCAGTAACCATTGACGACTACAGTAGGAAAAAAACAATTCTATGAAAGTCAATGGTTACTGGTTTTCAGCATTTTTCAAAATATCTTTTTTTTTTTTCAACGGATGAAAAAAGCTTATAAAGGTTTGTAACCACTTGAGGGAGAGTGTATAGTGAGTATTTCAATGTTTAGGGTGAACTATACCTTTAAAAACGTCCCATGGTGTGACAGCAAAAATGAAGAAAACTGTATAATACAAAATAAGAGTGGTTTATCTTTATGTTTGGACACTGGTCTTCATATAGTGCAGGATATTTAAAGAGATGGTTCACCCAAAAATTACAATTTACTCACTATTTACTCTCCCTCAAACCTATATGAGTATTTTTCATCTGAACACACTCACACAAAAAAGATATTTTGAAGAATGCTGAAAACCTGTAACCATTGACTTCCATAGTATTGGTTTTTCCTACTTTGGAAGTCAATGGTAAGTGGTTTTTAGTTCGTCAACATCTCTTTTTTTTTGTTTTTTTGTATTATTCTGTTAAAAAAATATTTTGGTAACTATTGACTACTATAAGAAAAACAAATTCTATAGAATTCAATGGTTACTGGTTTTCAGCATTTTTCAAAATATCTTTAATTGTGTTCAACAGAATAAAAAAAAAATTCTAAAAGGTTTGTAACTACTTGAGGGAGAGTACATAAAAAGTACATTTCTATTTTTTGGGTAAACTATCCCTCAGCAGGAACAGGATGAAAACATGACGTCAGATTGACGTTGTACCCCAATGTTTTGGGATGTTGCAGTTTGTTTGGAAATGAAAATCGAGTTGACGTCAGAACCCAACGTCAGGCCGACGTCTATGTACAAAGTTGGACAGACGTTGCATGTTGGTTACTTTCAAACGCAACCTTAAAACAACCAAATATCAACGTGTAATGATGTTACATCTTGGCGTTGTGACCAACATGACGTCTATCAGATGTTGGATTTTGGTTGCCATACCTGATGAGTAAATGTCAGTATCTGACGTCAGTATGACGCTGGGTTAAAATGTTAACTCGACATTGGAATTTGGTCATTTTCCAACACAACCTAAAATCAACCAAACATTAACATCATTTTACATCGTTATTGACCATCAAAATCCTTAGATGCTGGTGACCTAAATCTAGCCTAATATTAACGTCTGAAGATGTTGTGTGTGGCTGGGCGCCTTTAACAGTCAAACAAACTGTTAATGAAATTAATGAAAATAAGTCATCTAAGTGACATATGCGTACATTACTTAGAAAAGTGTCGTGTTTTAACACATATTTAACTTGATAAATAATAAAGTCATTTAAATACATTTTTAATGATGCAATTAGTAATTCTGAAGTAACTTGTGTGGTTGAAAGAGTAAATCATAGTCATGCAAAAGTACAGTTATGCGTTTACATGCTGTGTGTGTGTGAAATTGTAATATTCTATAGTGTGTTTAGCGATGAAGGTGATTTCAGTAAACATCAGTCATTTCATCTCTCAGTCATAATGATGTTGTGTCTTCTGTTTCAGTGAGGTTGTTCAGTATGATGCAATTTTTCTGTGTGCGATTTGATTTGGATGGAAGTCACAGGTCTAATTATTCTACTTTAGCAAATCACCACAGACAAGAAAAAAAGAAAGTAGTGACTTCATAAATACTCATACTCATTACTCATATACTCAATTTTAAAGCTACTTATTAAGTACAATTCCTGAGAAAAACTACTCCATTACAGTCAGTTGAGTATTTGTGATTTGTCACTTGACACCACTGGTTGTTGCTTTACCACAGCAACTACAGAATCACCACAACAGATCGATTCAAGTACTTTACTATATTATGGCATAATAACACTACAGTGTTTACTGTAAAGAATAAAAAAACAGATGCTATTTAAATCACATCATATCAGCATGTTGGTCTTGACATACCAGGCTGTTTTTCCTATGCAGCATGCAAGAATTATCGTCCTTTAATTCGATATTGATCTTTTTGAGAATAACCTTGTCGATTATAAGCACGCACAAATGATTACATTTACTTAAAACAAAAGTGAGACTTGCCTTGATTGTTAGCATGCACAAATAAGCATCATCTATTTCGCTAATAATTTTGTTTATACTTGCCTTGTCGATTATAATGCACAAATAAGCCTGCTTTAATTTGATTATGATCTCATTAGGGTCCTTTAATTAGATTTGCTTGAGAGTTAAGCTGCGGTCACACTGGACTTTTCTCCCTATAAACTTCCATTCATACGCATGCAAATATGTCAGACCGAAAACGCAAGGTTGTGCGACAAGTTTTGCAGGTTGCTGCGTTGCAAAGTTCAAGCTTGGTGAACTCTGACCTGTGAAATCGCACCACTTGACTGCGTGAGACAAACTGAGGATCAAAACATGACCTCTCTGGACAGAAATGTAAAACATGGAGCAATCGCTCGCTTATTTAAATGTCTAATCATCTTGTTTAATCCCGCCCCTTTTCACAGCTCCACACGACAGAATTTCACAAGCTCAAACTCTTGCGTGACTGCAGCTTTAGTTTGTCTAATAGTAGCATGCACAAATAAGAGTCCTTTATTTGATCATCGTTTTTTGAGAATTGATTAACAATCAAGGTAATTGATTGTTTGCATGCACAAATAAGCATAGTTTAATTAAATAATTCAATGTTTATCTTATAAGCGTCCTTTACATTTTTTGAGACTTAATTTAGTCGATTATTAGCATGCACTAATATTTAATTTGATTTAAAAAAAAAGAGACTTACCTTTGTAGATTTGCAAATAAGCCTGCTTTAATTTGATTATGATCTCATAAGGGTCCTTTAATTAGATTTGCTTGAGAGTTTAGCTGCGGTCACACTGGACTTTTCTCCCCATAGACTTCCATTCATACACATGCGAATGCGTCAGACCGGAAACGCAAGGTCATGAGTCAAGTTTCGCAGTTCGCTGCATTGCAAAGTTCAAGCTTGGTGAACTCTGACCTGCGAAATCACATCACTTGACTGCGTGAGTCCAATCAAGTTTAATCGACCGCAGTGTGACAGCAGCAAAACTGTCTAATAGTAGCAAGCACAAATAAGAGTCCTTTAAATTTATAATTGTTTTGGATAATTGATTAACAAATCAAGGTAATTGATTGTTTGCATGCACAAATAAGCATAGTTTAATTAAATTATTCAATGATCATCTCATAAGAGTCCTTTACATTGTTTGAGACTTAATTTATTCGATTATTAGCATGCATTAATAATTTAATTTGATAAAAAAAATAGAGACTTACCTTTGTAGATCAGCAAATAAGCGTGCTTCAATTTGATTATGATCTCATTAAGGTCCTTTAATTCGATTAGTTTGAGACTTACTATGTCAAACAGTAGCATTCACAAATAAGAGTCCTTTAATTTGAGAATTACCTTGATTAACAATCAAGGCACCTGATTACAAATTGAGCATTGTTTTGTTCAATAATTACCTCAAAAGCATCTTTAAATTAGATTTTTGGAGACTTCATTTTGTTGAAAGGCGAGGCAGTGGCGCAGTAGGTAGTGCTGTCGCCTCACAGCAAGAAGGTCGCTGGGTCGCTGGTTCGAACTTCGGCTCAGTTGGTGTTTCTGTGTGGTGTTTGCATGCTCTTCCTGCATTCGCGTGTGTTTCCTCCGGGTGCTCCGGTTTCCCCCACAGTCCAAACACATGCGGTACAGGTGAATTAGGTAGGCTAAATTGTCGTAGTGTATGAGTGTGTGTGTGAATGTGTGTGTGGATGTTTCCCAAAGATGGGTTGCGGCTGGAACGGCATCCGCTACGTAAAAACTTGCTGGATAAGTTGGCGGTTCATTCCGCTGTAGCGACCCCGGATTAATAAAGGGACTAAGCCGACAAGAAAAAGAATGAATGAATGAATAATTTTGTTGATTGTTAGAATGCACAATTAATTTAATTTGATAAACACCTTTAGATAAGCATCCTTTATTTTGTTAATAATTTTTTTGGAGTCTTACCTTGTCGATTATTAGCGTGCATCCTTTAATACTGGCCTGATCAGACAGTGAGGCAGCATGCACAAATAAGTGTGCCATTATTGAACACGTGTTTAACCCTGACCTTGTCTTGTTCCCTTCTCCTGCATGTGTCTGTGTGTTTGCAATAAGAGATGGAAGGAGGAGATGTCTCACCTGAAACGCCCCTGCATGTCTACAGGTGCGACCTGCGCTGACCAGGACGTCCCGCCAGTCATGGCCAAGATTGAGCCGGAGGAGCTGGAGCTGCTGGACTATGACTTTATTCTGTCGAACAGCTTGCTTCAACAGCAACAACAGCAGCAGGCCAGCACTTCCAGGACTATCCCAGCATCGTCCCCTACACACTACACCTTCCCCATGCCCTCTCCTCAGGGCCAGGAGGGCAGCATGCTGTACACCATCCCAGATATCAGCGACGTTTCTCCATCAGGAGGTTTCGTGGCTGAACTAATGAGGCCGGAATTGGATCCTGCGTATCTCCAACCTACAAGCCTCCACGGGAAATTTGTAGTCAAGACCACTATGGACATGTCTGATTACAACCAGGGGGTTAGCATTAGCAAGGATGCTTCCGCGGTCCCGTTTGCATGTCCTAGAATAAAGCAGGAGTGTCCGAGCACATGTACGGCCAGCCGGCCCATGGATCTGCATCTCAGAGGGAGCTCGGCACAGTCTGGAGTGCATCAGGGCTCGATGTTGGACCCTCACGCGTTTAGTTCAGGACGGGGCGCCAGATCTTCACTGTCTCCGGATGAGCATCCACAGGCTCCGGGGCTCGGCTCCGGATATCACCCAAATACAGCTTATTCTGGATTTCCGCAGGCTCCGGCACAGTCACTGCAGTACCAAGGTGAATGCATTCAGTCATTTCTATTATTATGTTGCTTACTGACTACAGATTGGATGATAAAATTGTTCATTACACATTTGTTTACAGTTAAGTAATCTGATTACACCTGGATTACTTTTGTGGTAATGTCACATATAATAAAGTAGAATAATCTTGTGGGCCGGTCTGTTTTTTGGCCGCGAGGGCCGGTGCACTCTCAGCAGTTGCACTTTTTTCATTTATTTGTTTATTTGACCATAGCCTCACTCTTTTTATTCATTACTTTGCCACAGCTCCGCTCTTTTTATTTATTTTCTCGCAGCCCCGTGAGCTATATGCAGGCCGCAGGTTAATGATGATCATCATTAACCTGCGGGCTGCACTCCATTCCACCCCAAACAGCGGCACCTTAGTGAATATTAATTAATATTAATGAATATTACACCTGCTCAATGAAAATCAGATGATTCACTACATTAATAAATCTGACATAACTTGATCAGAAATCTAAAAAAGGGAGAAAAAGAGTAGGGTAAAAAAAAAAAAAAAAAAAAAGAGTAGACGTCAATAGCAGCAGATAACAATGCAGTGCTTAATAGCGCCATCGTGGTCTAGTGGTTAGCACGATACGTTTTGACGCCGCCGATCCGAGTTCGAACCTCTCCAGAATATAATATATTTTTTTCATTTTCAGTGTTAAGACATATAATATTTATGAAAAACATTTGCAGTTCTAAAGCAGCTGTGTCCTTGAAAAAGACATGTTAGTGTCATTAGAAACTGAATTGGAAATAGCGTTATTTTAATATAGGTGGGCCGGTCTAAGGCTTGAAACTCCAGAGCTAAAAAGGAGTCCCACTCCGGCCCTGCTGTCGATCCATAAAAAAAAATTATTAATCACACTTTTTTAAATTAATCACGATTTAATCACATTTAAAAGACTGAAACTTGTAATTTTGGCTATTCAAATGTAAAATTAATGTAAACACAAGACAAAATCTATTTAAATTCAAAATAAAATTATTTATTAAATTTTTGTTTAACTTGTAACACAGATTTCTTCATGTAAACAACAAACCCACAATAAACCATCAAAATCCTGGCTTGACATCCATATTTATTGCAGAAACACAAGCATGTTAAAGCCATTTGAAAACAAATTTCAAAACAATCAATGCCAATAAAGAAAACATTGATCTCCAAGTTGGATTCTAAAAAAGCTGAAATACCGGCATTGCAGATATGGTTAATGGAAAATTATAATAACAATTAAGTATTGAATACAAACAATTGTACTCATTGTAAAGTTGTATTGCTGTGAGTTGAGTTGTCCTTCTTTACATTCGGCCAGTTGCTAAAACAGTCCAGTCTGATGACATTATCGGGGGACAATGTGGACCTTTTCTTTTAAATGATGTGAGCTGAGAGTGCAACGCAATCTCACGGCAATTCGTAACTTTTTGATTTTATGCGCACACACACAGACATACACACTCACACACACATCGCGTGCAGGACAGCGCAGCCAGATCGACTCTCTTCAGATTCAACACGCATGATCGCGTTCATCAAATTTGCGTAAACTAAGCGTTCTAAAGTATGGCTGTGTTTCACAAGGATTCTGACACAACAACGCAAAGCAGACACTTGCGTTTAAGGGGGACACACCTCAAACTTAATGAAACATTGACATTGGAGGGCGCATGCTGAAACGGCAGAGGAATGCGCTGTCTTTTGACAGCTCGCGACTTCATCTGGCACTTTATTTACATGGACACCAATACTCCGATTTTAATATGATTAAGATAATACTCTTATTAAGAGAAGACCATGTAAACAGCGATTTTTGATTACCTTAAAGGACCACCGAGTCACGAAATGCGGAGGTTTTTCTTTCCGTTCGCCATGCGGTATCAAATTCCATTTAAACAGAAGTTGAAAGATTAAAAACGAAACACCTGAAATTGCATGAAACTCTGGAGAGCCTGGTGATGCGACAAATTATTTTATACTAAAACTTGCCATCAAAAAGTGCTTTCTTGGTCTTATCCATATTTCTTTGCATGTTGAACACACGTCCACCACAAAAGGAAGTAAAAAAAAAAAAAACTGCAACTGCGTTAATTGTGTTGATTTTTTTTTGCATTAAATATTTCAAATTAATCGCATGCGTTAATGCACTAATTTTGACAGCACTAATATATATATATATATTAACTGGGGCTGATCGATTATGGGAAAAATCATAATCACGATTATTTTGGTCATAATTGTAATCACTAATAATTGTAATCATTAACGGAGAGATTTCTTCTGCACATTTCTAATCATAACAGTGTTCATAACTCATCTCTAATAACTGATTTATTTCTTCTTCATCATGATGACAGTAAATAATATTAGACTAGATATTCTTCAAGACACTTCTATACAGCTTAAAGTGACATGTAAAGGCTTCACTAGGGTAATTAGGGGAACTAGGCAGGTTAGGGTAATTAGGCAAGTTATTGTATAATGATGGTTTGTTCTATCAGAAACAAATATAGCTTAAAGAGGCGAATAATATTGACCCTAAAATGGAAAAAAATATAATGAGACATACTGTGAAAATGTCCTTGCTCTGTTAAGCATAATTCAGGAAATATTTAAAAAAAGAAAAAAAAAATTCAAAGGGGGCAAATATTTCTGACTTTAACTGTATATTCACTCTTCATCAGAAACAGGATTAGCCTGGTCATGATTTTATTCGGTCATTTCAATAATAACATTGTTTACTGATTTCAGAAAAGGCTAATAACAGTAGATCACATCAGCTGTACAGATTAATTAACTTTAAAGATTACATTTAGATGAACTTTCAAAGATCGTTTTCTCCAAGTAAATTTGCAAACGCAAACCAGGATGTCCAATGATCTTTCTGGAGGGCCAATGTCCTGCAGATTATATCTCCAACCAGCCCAAACACGCTCGTCTGCAAGTTTCTAGTGAGTCTGCAGATCTGGATTAGCCGGTTCAGGTGTGTTTAATTAGGGTTGAACCCTGCAGGACAGCAGTGACCTCCAGAAACAGGTCTGAACACTCCGGATTTAGCTAAAAATGAACATTTTCTCAGCATTTCCTCACCATTCACTTGTTCCAAACCTGTTTGAGTTTCTTTCTTCTGTTGAACACAAAAGAAGATGTTTTGAAGAATGTAGCCATTGACTTCTATTTGTTTTTCATACTATGGATGTCAATGGCTCGCAGTTTCCAGTTATTCCTTAATATATTTTCCTTCAGCTTAGTCCCTTATTCATCAGGGGTTACCAGTGGAATGAACCGCCAACTATTCCAGCATATGTTTTACACAGCTCTTCCAGCTGCAACCTAGTACTGGGAAACACCTATACACACTCAAACACTACGGCCAATGTAGTTCATCACTCCCCTATAGTGCATGTGTTTGGACTGTGGGGGGAGCACCCGGAGGAAACCCACGCCAACACAGGGAGAACATGCAAACTCCACACAGAAACACCAACTGACCCAGAGCCACCGTGTCACCCTACACTCATTATCTTAGGTTTCTTATTTAGATTTTGCTTTTACACGTCATAATTTTACATATAAAATAAATTTATGGATTTACGCTTATTATTTTTTGATCCACGACTGCGAGACATTTGGCAGGATTTTGATGCTATACCATTAGTTCTTGTTGGCCGCTCTGCACACTGCAGAAAAGAGTCTGAATTTTCTGAATCTGCCAGATGATCAGATCACAGCAGCCTTTATAGGGATAGTTCACCCAGAAATGAAAACGTCCTGTTAATTTACCCACAGGTCATCAGAGATTCAGTACAGAGGCGAACAGTAAAGCAGATGTTGAGCTGAATCAGTGTGGTTTGGTGCTTCAGTTAATGGCAGGGAATGGTGACAGGTTTAAAAAATAAACACAAACAAATGAGTCCTGATCAATAGCCACAGCTCCTGATGACACACTGAGCTCTGGTGAAGCAAAATAATCGACCTGTGAAAGAAACTGAATAGAATTCACAATATTATTAGCTTTAATCCACAGCATGCTCAAACAAATATGTGTGTAATATTAGTATGCCTACTAGTCCTGGCTCCATAATAGAGCAGATTTCTATTGAGCCCACTGTTAAAATGATGCTGGCCGACTTTACAGCCGAAAGCAAGGTGTTAACACTGGCACAAACAACGCTTCATACAGCGAATATTACCCTCCATGACAACTGTGAGGTGGTGAATTGTTTTATAACTCATCCGTTTTGTTTAAGTTATATTAAGTTTGCATAATTAAGGGTGTGGCCACTTGAGTGACAGCTAGGTCTTCCTGGTCGCCGTCACCACAGCTGATTCCGGCTGATTAGCTGCTGAACTGGGCATATTCATCGTATTTCTGTTGTTTAATGTTTCTTCACACAGTCAGTTGCCTTCTGGAATTATTTCCTACTGTTATCAGATGATATGGCATGCTGTGTGCATTTAATTGTGCGCTCAAACCGTTCACATGACCTCTGTTTCCCAGCTGAGTGAAATTATATCCTTATATACCATCTCTATAAATGCATTTGTTTTATTTTAGATCATTTATAATGTTCTATAGAGCTGTGATGCACTTCAGAATCTGCCAGATTGATTAGCTGTGGGCTCTAGATCAGTCATCTGAAGTGTTGTCATACAGTGTTCTGCTGGAGTTCATCAATAGTCCTGCATTTACTAACACACACTATATCTGAAGTGTTTGGATGTAATTTGTGTTTCCTCCTGTAGAGAAATGTCATAAGAGCAATGTTTAGTGGCTTAGTGTGTTACAGCAGTGTTTTTAAAAGACTAAACACTTTATTGATATAGTGTACAGCCAAGCACAAGTGGTCAGAACACAAGCGAGTCGCAGGTAATGAAGTATTCAGTGTTTCTCCAATGGGGAATATGCCGAAACATGCTAATAGGACTTTTAATATACCAGTAACCTGGGTTAAGCGCTTCCGGCGAATTGAATGTCAATGCAAAATCCGGTGCGTTTAAGGTCTGATTTCTTTATAAATCAGCGATCTCCACTGGCTGAGTGATATCCGATGTAAAGTGAGTCTCAGATTGTACAAGAAGTAGTGCATTCAATTACATTTCCCTCGCCATGTCTTCATAATATGAGCATTTTGTTTTACCCCAGTATATTCCATGGAGCTTCTGCGTTAGCCTGCCGATTCTGACGGGCACGTGCGAGTAAACAGCTTTTTGGGCTGAGCAACCAAATAAATGCTAAAGTTTATTTAACTGAATGTATTTTAATGACATTACAACATCGATGCTGTATAAGGAACCGTATAAAATGGAAAAAAGTTCATAATAACAGCTCACCCGAAGTGTATCAGCAAGGGAACAACACTAGCTCGGCATATACCCTATAGGAAAGCCAGTCTAAGCACAATGCTTAGCTCCGCCTCTCTGCCCTTGTTTGGTATTCCCCGGTCAACCATTCACTGCCATTATATGAAGCACCAATGACCATGGATCCAGCTCAAAATCTGCTTTAATCTTTTACTGAAGAAAGAAATTCAGCTACATCTTGGATGACCTGTGAGCGAGTAATTTAACAGGACATTTTCATTTTTGGGTGAACGATCCCTTTAAGTTCTCAAAGTGTAGTTTGGCCTGTAAACTCAGTCTTTGATAGGTAAGAGGACTCCTGTAAAAGAGATTATTCATCTCTGAGAGCCTTTTCTGGTTGAATTAAAGGTTAAAAAATATCAGAAGATCATCAAGGAGCCTTTTTACATGCGTTTCTCCTGTGCAGCAGAAGTGGTCATAGTGTGTAAACTCAGAGCGCAGTGTATGTGAGAGTACAGCACATCATTATTCTGCAGTCCTATTTGCTGAAATAATGACAGAAACACTCCAGGATGGTGTCATCAAGACTTTCAGCAAGAGGAAAACAACAGTGTGAGACTGAAAACGGCAGCCAGAAGAGAGAATAATGTCCGATTTACTCTTCTGCCCCCATACACACGGTGTTACACACACACACACACACCTCACACAAGCGGGAGTTTGCTTGCTGTAATTTGATGCAGAGATGATATAATACACACATAAATCTTCATACATTTTTTAAAAGAAATCAAAACATTAAAACGTTCAAGGATTTAAGATGCTGATGAGTGTTAAACTCATCATGTGAAAAGACTTCATTGTCTGCTTTGTGTGTGTGTTTGGTCAGGGGTTTGTAGAAAGGTAGATCTGGTGATGCTAATGCTAACATGCATTTTTTTTTCTCGGCAGAGCTCATTTCCCCAGCCGAGGGGTTGCCGGAAGAATCCAAACCCAAGCGGGGCCGGCGCTCCTGGCCAAGGAAGCGGATCGCCACACACACCTGTGACTACGCCGGCTGCGGGAAAACATACACTAAGAGCTCACACCTGAAAGCCCACCACAGGACACACACAGGTCAGCTGACACACACACACACGTCAGCTGCAGCACATCTGTGACAGCATTTGAGTGAGACGGTTGTAGTGTTAACACACTCATAGAGGTTGTTATTGGTGGTTTATGAGGACTCCCCATAAGCGTAATGTATTTAATACAGTAAAAAACTTTTATTATAAGACATGCATACATACACACACACACACACACACACACACACAAACTAAGGATGCTCGTAACTCGTGGCTGAACTATCATTGTATGATGCATCGTTTGGAAAAAGAACGATGTAGTGACGAGTGTTTCCCAAAACCCGAAGTGTCTCTGTGGCAGATCCATCGCTTAAACCAGGGGTGTCAAACTCAATTCCTGGAGGGCCGAAGCCCTGCACAGTTTAGTTCCAACCCTGCTCCAACACACTTACCTGAAGGTTTCAAACAAGCCTGAAGGATCAATTAGTTTGATCAGGTGTGTTTAATTAGAGCTGGAGCTAAACTGTGCAGAGCTGCGGCCCTCCAGGAACTGAGTTTGACACCTGTGGCTTAAACCACGTTAGCTACAACTTAAAACACCCATAATGATGAGGGGGGGAGGAACTACTTCTTTAGAGAAGAACCCCATCATTTCTTTGTGCAAATGATATTGTTTTACACGCACACGCATTTAAAATAAAATCCAATATTAGATTTGGTAAAAACATGCACTATAATACTTTATTCAAAATAACATCAATGTTTTTAAAGTGCACTGTTAAGGGAGCGCAATTGTAAACATGAGGATCGCTAAAACTGAATTGTGATAATAGTTTGAAAGCAAATTACACCTAAGAGAGATGAGCTTTTTTTTTGTCATTCCACGTTTAAATGCTAGAATGTTCTAAATGAATAGGGCATAGGGGGGATAAGTGGAAATAGAACACAGCCAGGAACTGTTTCTAACTACAGCTACAGAGGTGAAGTTGCGAGTGCTTAAATTTACGATGTTCGTTAAAACGATGGATTTGGAAAATGCCAAATCAATAAACTATGCTTGTAATGACGGAACTTGCGATCTTAGTTGGCTAATGATAGTTCAGAAATAAACCCCTAGCCGATCTCATGAACCGGTCACAAATGTTTGTTTACAAGTTTACAAGCAGAGAACACATACAAACTGAAATCTCAGAACTTTTTACATTTACTTTAAAAAAAAAAATGTTTATATATCAGAACTGAATGGTCTGTGTTTTCAGCAATATTGCAAGTTCATTAAATCCTGGCTGGAAATATAAGGGAGATAAAAAGCTGTTTTTTTTACTTGAGTATTTAATAATATCACTTCTTGTAACACACTCATTGCAGTAAACAGTAGTTTATAGACCTATTTCCTTTTAGTAAAGAAGTAATGAATTTACAGATGTGCATTTTAACTCCATATGCATCAAATATGCGCTCCAAACTTCATTGAGGCATGCTGAATTCTTCTTTCATCATCTGCATGTGCACACGCACACAAATAAACACATAGGTGCACACACATACACGCGTATAAACAGACATGCATACACATATACACACACACACACACGCACTAACATGCGTACACACCCTAAGACACACCCACCCACGTGCTGCCTGCCACACCCTAGCACACACCCACACCTTAACACACATACACACCCTAAAACGCACACACACCCTAACACACACACACACACACACCTTAACACATCACTGCCCACATGAAAAGATGCTTCATCATTTTTATTAATACTACAATGAACAACACTGCAGTCAAGTGTGTTACACCCAATATATGAGGATATCTCCAGAGTTAACTGGATTGTTAATAACTGAAGTGTTTTTTCATGTGGGTGCACATGTGGGTGTCGTGTGTGTGTGTGTGTGCGCAGCAGTGGGTGTTACGTTTTGTGTGTGTGTGTGCGCTGCTCAGACAGCAGGTTAATGATACTGATCCTGGTGAATGAAAACCACAATGCTGTCTGACTTCCCTCTTCTATTCATCTGTGTAGAGATGAGTGTGTGAGTGTGTGTGTGGGAGGGGTTTGGGTGTGTGTGTGTGTGTGTGTGTGTGAACCCCAAGGGATAATGTGATTGTTTTCGTTAGCACCTCAGGCTGAAACACTAGTTTGTTAGTCTGTTAATGCATGTATGTGTTTGTGTGTATGTGTGTGCGTGTGTGTGTGTGTATGTATGAATGTATGTATGTATGTATGTGTGTGTGTGTGTGTGTGTGCATTCGTGTGAATGTTTATTTGAATATATGTGTGTGTATGTGAATCACAAGAGTCAGTGTGATTGTTCTCGTTCGCACCTCAGGCTGAAACACTAACCGTTGTATGTGTGTGTGTGTGTGTGTGTGTTCAGGAGAAAAGCCGTACCACTGTGACTGGGAGGGATGTGGCTGGAAATTCGCCCGTTCAGACGAGCTGACGCGACACTACCGCAAACACACGGGCATTCGGCCGTTTCAGTGCCTGAAATGCGACAGAGCCTTTTCCCGCTCCGATCATCTCGCGCTGCACATGAAGCGCCATCTATAGCCAAAACATCTACAGTGCATCTATAGACAAAACACCTACAGGGCCATCTATAGACAAGACATCTACAGCCAAAACATCTACAGCGCCATCTATAGACAAGATATCTACAGCCAAAACATCTACAGCGACATCTATAGACAAGACATCTACAGCCAAAACATCTACAGCGCCATCTATAGACAAGACATCTACAGCCAAAACATCTACAGCGCTATCTATAGACAAGATATCTACAGCCAAAACATCAATAAACAAAACATCTACAGTGCCATCTATAGCCAAGACATGTACAGCGCCATCTATAGACAAGACATTTATAGGTGACATCTATAGACAAGACATGTACAGCGCCATTTATAGACAAGACTTCTACAGCGCCATCTATAGACAAAACATCTACAGCGCCATTTATAGACAAGACTTCTACAGCGCCATCTATAGACAAAACATCTATAGCACCATCTATAGCTAAGAGCCCGATGAGCGAAGATACTGGTGGTGCAGTGAACCACGTGTTGCCTTTGATCAAGAGTAGGGTGCGCAAATGTGCCTTTTTATTAACGCATCCTGGCCATGATTACTACATCTGGATTGTTTTTATAGCCACTGAACATATTGATTAATCACAACTGAAATAAATGTGTGTATTTACATAATATATGCTTTAAATATATATATATATATATATTAAAATATATCTATAAATATATTAATACAAAACACACACACACTTATATATACACATATACATACACACACACATACATATATACACACATATATACACACACTTATATATATATATATACACACACACACACATATATATATATATATATATATATATATATATATATATATATATATATATATATATATATATATGTATGTATGTATGTATGTATGTATGTATGTATGTGTGGTTCTCGAATCTGATTGGCTGATAGCTGTGATATATTTAAGTAATATCAGCACCCGTAGAGCCTCTTTACCCTTTGTGTATTACTCCGCCCACATACAGCAAGCAAAAAGCAGACACTACAGATCTAAAGTTTAAAAGATGCTTGTTCAGCTGTTTAACTGTCAGCTTATGATTTGAATCTGGAAGAAAGTAGTTCCTCATACAAAAGGGTTTTTGAGACTTTTTGAGATGTTTGATTTTGTTTTTATATACACAGTTATGGCGTCAAACTGTTGTATAAACACAACATCACACTCGTAGCAGTGCAATATGGCTGTATATCGGCACTGGTTGGGGCACTAAGGCACTCAGCCTGCGGCCTCGTGCCAACGCACGCCTCCCACAAGTGCCGATATACAGCCATAACGCATTGCTACTCATGTGATATTGCTCATATATATATATATATATATGTGTGCAAAAATATACAAAAAATTACATAACATATAACATACATATACATAATGCATTTGTATTAGATGTCTGAATGTTTTATATATAAATTTAAATAAATATTTTCTCATATAAATAATTGCTTATACACACTCAATTCACACATATAATATATATAAATACAAACTTATATTTTGAATTATTTACATAATATGTCTGTGTACTGTATATTTCTTATGTATATATAAATACAAACACATACAATATATAAACGTACATAAATATAGAAAACTTTTACGTATACATGAGTAAACTTTGACATATATACAAACATAAAATACAAAAATATTTACTTATATAATAATATGTAATTTTGTTATTATATATATATATATATATATATATATATATATATATATATATATATATATATATATATATATATAAATGTAAATACAACCTTTTAATTCAGATTCAGTTGATCATAACTAATAATTTGATGGCAATAATAAACATAAAAAAGTACTTTGACCAATAGCGTGCAGGGATTGTGCATAATTGACCAATCGTGATGCGTGAGAATGCATTTAGAGAGATCAGTCAAAGCAATGCACCAAACATGCGTGTTCATTCAAGTGTTACTGCACAAACTGAACATTTCATGTCATTGAGCTAATAGTGCATAATTCATAAGTATACGTAATGAAGCACTTGCTCTATATAACAATTATTTTAGACTAGCGTAATTCTGGCCAGGATGACTATCGTTAAAGACGGCACATACGATCGCCCTAAGCAAGTCAACAAATCTCCATGACGAGCTGTGTTGTCCACAGCATCAGGGTTTGGGACTTTGTTTAGTTTTTGTTTATTTCTTTTGTTTTCCCTTTTTGTCGTCGTCTTCCAACATGCTGGTGACTCAAGCCGAGAGCCCTGTCTGTTTCTGCACACTGGGACAATACTGGAACCCGCATCTGCTTACGACAAAACTTGGAGATACCAAGTGCCAAATCAAGACTGGAAATACAGCTGAAGTCTGAATCATTCACCCTCATGTCAAAGTTTTATTCTTTTAGGAAAATTTCCCAAGTCACGAGTTTAAAGATATTTTAAACATAATAGAACTGATTTCATTGGTCTTTGCCATGATGACAGTGCATAATATTGACTAGATATTCTTCAAGATACTGGTATTAAAGCGACATTCAAAGGCTTAATTAGGTTAATTAGGCAAGTCATTGTGTAATAGTGGTTTGTTCTGGAGACAACGGAGAAAAATATTTCATAAAGAGGTTAATAATATTAACCTTAAATTTGATCTTGAAAAAAACAAAGAAATATGACTTTCTTTAAGAAAATTATAGGAGATAGCTATTATTTAATTTATTTGCATATTTATTATTTATTTAGTCTATTTATTGTACTTATATATATATATATATATATACACACACACACACACACACACACACACACACACACACACACACACACGATTATATACAGTGCATCCGGGAAGTATTGATAGCAGCTGACTTTTTCCACATGTGTTTATGTTACAGTCTAATTCCAAAATGGATTTAACTGATTGATTTCCTCAACATTCTACACACAATCCCCCATAATGACAATGTGAAGAAAGAGTTTTACAAATTGCTGCAAATATATTAAAAAAAATAAAAAGCTGTAAAATCACTTGCACATCAGTATTCACAGGCTTTGGCGTGAAGCTCTACATGGAGCTCAGGTTCATTCTGTCTCCTCTGATCATTCTGGAGATGTTTCAGCAGCTTCATTGGAGTTCAACACAATACTGGGAAAGGAAACATTTCTGCTGCTCTGAAAGTTCCAGTGAGCACAGCGGCCTACATCATCCGTAAGTGGAAGATGTTTGACCACCAGGACTCTTCCTAGAGCTGGCCGGCCATCTAAGCTGAGTGATCGGGGGATCCACCAATCAGGCATCTGTATGGTCGAGCGGGCAGACGGAAGACACTCCCCGCCTGGAGTTTACCATCTGAAGGACTCTCAGAGCATCAGAAACTAAACTCTCTGCTCTGATGAGACTCAAACTGAACTGTTTGGAGTGAACGCCAGGCGTTACGTGTGGAGAACAGCAGGCGGCGCTCATCAGCAGGCTAACAGCATCCCTACAGTGCAGCATGGTGGTGTTGGCATCATGCTGTGGGGATGTGTTTCAGCAGCAGGAACTGGAAGACTAGTCAGGATAGAGGGAAAGATGAATGCAGCGATGTACAGAGACATCCTGAATGAAGACCTGCACAAGAGTGCTCTCCACCTCAGACTGGGGCGACGCTTCATCTTCCAGCAGGACAATGACCCAAAGCACACCGCCAACATATCAATGCAGCGGCACAACAACAACACAGCGAATGTGCTTGAGTGGCCCAGCCAGAGCCCAGATCTAAATCCTATTGAGCATCTCTGGAGAGATCTGATAACGGCTGTACACCATCACTTCCCATCCAACCTGATAGAGCTTGAGAGATCCTGCAAAGAGGAACGGGCAGAAATTCCCAAAGACAGCTGTGCAGAGCTCGTGCATCACATTCAGGAAGACTTGAGGCTGTAAGGAGCATCAACAAAGTGTTGAGCAAAGCCTGTGAATACTGATGTACATCTGATTTATCAGCTTTTTTAATTTTAATAAATTTGCAACAATTAAAAAACTCTTTCTTCTCATTGTCATTATGGGGGATTGTGTGTAGAATGTTGAGGAAATCAATCAGTTTAATCCATTTAGGAATATAGACTGTAGGACTATAGGAAAAGACTGTAACATAAGCAACACAAACAAATGTGGAAAAAGTCAAGCAATATTAATACTTTCAGGATGCACTGTAAATATATATATATATATATATATATATATATATATATATATATATATATATATATATATATATATATGTGTGTGTGTGTGTGTGTGTGTGTGTGTGTGTGTGTGTATAAATATATGAACATGCATGAAATACAAAACAAATATTTACTTATAAATTGATAAAGAATATTTATAATAGATTTGGCGCTGGGCAAAAATTGATCATGATTAATTGCATGCTTGTATTGTCATCATAATATATACATACATACATACACACACACACACACTACATCAAAACATGCCTTTATTTTGGATGAGAGTAATCTGTGCCCAGCACTAATATACATGCTCCCATATATTATATAAATAGAAGCTTTAAATTCAGCTCTAGATAATCATGATGAGACTAATAATGTTAAACATCACTTGGGGAAATATTTTACAAGAGAATACAAACTTCCCAGAAGGGTGAATGATTTAATCTGCATATGAATATCAGGATTGCTTTATAAAGCCATTAATTTCAGGTACAGAGTAATTTATAAGCGTGTTATGAGACGGTGCTGCGTACAGCCGTGTGTGTTGAGTACGGTACCAAAGATACGGTGTATTTTAATGGACGTCTGTGAGTTTTACACACTCTCTTCTCGGTGATGGCAATCTACACACTGCACTGTGGTCGCTCGCGAGGTGCAATAATTTTTGATATGTAAGACATTCATATTTTTATATAAGAAACAAAAATTAACTCTGAACAAAGTTTTTTTGTTTATAGTCAGATTCCTGTAATATAATCTCACGCTTTGTACATTTGTAAATACTTTTTTAATTAAGGTTTTTTGTATTTTATGTATGAATGCAATCCAATAATAAACAACATTAAATGTTTCAATTTATTGTGTGGGAAAATTATTAATAATGCACGAATAATAGATTTGGTTGGAACATGTCTGAACATTTGCTTGGATCAAGATTTAATGATCATGTTTAAAGACTGAATCATTTATTAATCTGATTTTTACTTTCAAGGTGTATAATAATGATGCACCATAATAATGATAACCATAATAATAAAAAAATTATAATGATATTAATAATAATAATGATGATTAAAAAAAATAATAATAATAATGATAATATTTCCCAGAGATAGGTTGCAGCTTGAAGAGCATCTGCTGCTTAAAACATGTGGCCACCCCGGATTAATAAAGGGACTAAGCCGAAAAGAAAAACAATAAATGAATGATAATAATAATAATAATAATGATAATTATATTAATAATCATAATGATAATAATAAAAAATAAAAATAATAATAATTATGATAATAATAACAATAACAAAATAATTATAATGATAATAATAATAATACTAACATTAATAATGATAATAATAATAATGATAAAAATAAAAATGATAATAAAGATAATAATAATAATAATGATAGTAATAATAATAAAAATGTTAAAAATATAAAAATAATACTGATAATAATAATAATAAAATAATATTAATTATGATAATAATAAAAATATAAAACGATAATAATAATGATGATAATAATAAAAAATAATAATAATGATAATGATAATAATAATTATGATAAAATAATAATAATAATTATAATAGCAATAATAATGATGATAATAATAATACGAACTATTAAAAATAAGATGTTGCATTAGTATTTCCATTCTTAGTATTTGCCATAAGGTTTTCCTAGATTTTAGTAATATGACATTTAATTAAAGAAAATAACCTAATAATGCTCTCTTACTAAATAATTATTATTAATTATATTATTTAGCGTATGCAAGTACATATGTGTGTGTATTATTGTGCATATAGGGCTGGAAAAGTGTCATTAGAGGGACACACAGTACAATAACACACGGCACCAATAATAACAGATATAATCATAATAATAATAATAAAGGGCATAATCATTCATTCATCCATGAACCACCAACTATTCCAGAATATATTTTACACAGTGGGTAGCCTTCCAGCTGCAACACAGTACTGGAAAACACCTATACACACTCATTCACACACACACACACACACACACTCATACACTACAGCCAGTTTAGTTGATCAGTTCCCCTATAGCGCATGTGTTTGGACTGTGGAGGAAACTGGAGCACCCGGAGGAAACCCACACCAACAAGGGGAGAACATGCAAACTCCACACAGAAACACCAACTGACCCAGCCGGGACTCAAACCAGAGACCTGAGTGCTGTGAGGACACAGTGCTACTCAGGGCATAATCAATGCCGGTAATAATATATATATATAATTATTATTATTTTTTAAATCATAATAAAACATCGAAGATTAGAAATCGAGGGGATGATGCACGTTCATTTTGATAATAATAATAACAATAATAATATAAATAAGGAGGTTGGGAGTTAAATAAAAGGACAAATATTAAAATATCAATAAATTAATTTGCTATATAAAAAGGTCACAACAAAAATAAAACTAATTTTACACAAAAGAAATAAAGTGATCTGTAGAGGGTTTGCGTTTACGTCAGGATTTATCATTCGTTTAATTTGATATAACTTTTGTCAGCATATAGTACTACAAATGTTCCAGTTTAACTATTAGTTCTGCCCAAAACACAACAACAATGATCATATTCAGCAGAAATAATCAGCTAAACACGCAAGTTTGGTTCAATTCAGTAGCTTTGTTTGTGTTTTGCTCTCCAATATGGCCACCATATAATGCATCATCATAACAAGTCTTTTTTCTTTTTTACAGCCTTTGATCACACAGGGATTAAAAGGATTTACACTAAACATTACACACTTTACATTAACGTTTTAATGAAAGACACTACAGAGAAAAAAAAACCTTGTGATTTTAGGCTTTTTTTGCATGTTTTTTAAGTATGAATGGAAATAAAACATTATAAATACACATTTACGTTTCTTTTTTTTCTTTTTACACTGTATTAATTTGTGTCTGTACATTACAGAGAAAGTGTGCATTTATAAAGGATGCTTTTAGTTTTTTTTCTGCCAATCTGAGCAATAATCTAAATTTCAGCAGCACCAAACTGCAGATTTATTCCCATTAATATAATCGAATTACGCTCACACAGCTTTACAGTTTCACTCCTATCTGTATTGTGAAGGTTCTAGAAGAGGGATTCATCAATGAATAATTCAATGTTTATTTCATTCTACTAAAAAAAAAAAAGTTTTCTGATTGTTTACATCATTTTTGGAGTGATTAAAATATCCAAAAGAAACACTTCATGTCAATAAACAACTGAAAAAAGAACTTAATCCAACGTTTCGATTTTGGAACTGGAATGTATGCAAAATAGCGTGTTTAATTAAACAATGAATATTCAATTTGAATATTTAAATATATATACAAAACTCGCCAAATGTTTGCAATTCGTAATGTAATGTTAACTGCCATACGATTTCTCTAAACATGCGAAAATGAATGTAATACTGTAATACTCGGTCATCTCTGCAGTTTTTATTAAAACATAAACTAGCATATTCTTCAATCAGTCTCAGTCTAAATACTCGCGGTGAACAGCGCCCTCTGGGGGACAACATCAGTCACAACCGAAAAAAAAAGGCAGTCAATTTCAACGTTTTTTAATTAAATAATGACAAACAGCTGCTTTAGTGCGTTAATATGCTGGGAAATTCGACGATTAAGGTTTATTCCGGTGATATTAATGACTATTGTGATTGTATCATATTTATACAATCTTATCACTCCATAGCTACCCCAAACAGGCGTTGAAGCAAGTGTTTTCATTTTGAGGTAAAGCTGATTTCGGGACTTCAATATACTTCTTAGTGAGTGATCTCTAAACAAAAATTAACTCCAAACTAAGTCTGACTTGTTAGCTAATCAGCAGCTAGCGGACATGTATTCTAATATTTAGATATTGTATAGTGTGTTTGTCTTACCTTCATGTGCACCCCTGCGCTGCGATCAATCTGAATATTTATTTTACTATAACACAAAACCAAACTTGAGATATTTGTGTAAACATGTTGTGAAGGATCCGTATTTCGCGCCATTCCTGTCAGAGACCCGCGCGCGCGTTCTTTCTGCTCATGCGCAGTTCCAGTCATAGGTTAGCGTAAGATCCTTATGATTACCTATTTCTTAAATACCTTGCATGTTTTAAGCATCAATCGACCCACCTTGTTTAACTCGATCCAATATTTGTTAAATACACACTCGTAAATCTAAATTGTTATTGTTTGTGTGTATAGAGCCGTTAATCGGCATGTTAAACACCATGACCTCCTCACAGCCAAATAAAATAACAAATAATCCGAATTTTACATCGAAAACGTTTATTTCCCTGTAAAAACGACAGTATAGAGATCCTAACGTCAAACCATGGAAGCCCTATACATGCTTTAATGGATCTTAAAGTATATCAAAGGTCCATATATGATGTCTGTTATCACCGCAAAAGAAACCCCATTCACTTTTAAAAAGAGAAATCAAGCTTATTCTGCTCATTTAAAATCTTGACTGTCATTTAAAACTAGTATTTGGGGTATTATCATTGTTCAAAATAAGCCTGAACATGTAATTAAACCAAAATAAATGCATATTGAGGGACAAAAATAAACTCCAGAGCCCCCTCAAAACCCGCTAACAATGGAGAAAACAATGCTCTTTATTGGTCATAAAAAAGAACAGATGAAAACAAACAGGTTTCACACACACACACACACACACAGGCAAGAGTTAATGAAGAAAGAAGGCTTTTACTGATTGATTTCAGCCTCCAGACGGACGTTTTCATGTCATCCAGTGTGTTCTAGACAGAACATGACAACCTGTGCATGTGTGCGTGTGTGTGTGTGTGTGTGTGTGTGTGTGTGTGTGTAAGAGAGAGAGAGTAAAGAGTGTATTTGTATAGATTTTCTTCTCCAAAATAATCATTCGAAAAGAAAACAAAACAACATAAGAGGGTGGGAAATGATGAAAACGCCGCCACTCCTCTAATCGTCGTCAAAGTTCTGTTGTAAAAGGAAGTTTGCGGCCAAATTTTCATTCTTCTCACAAGCGAAATAGGCCTGTATAACGAGTCCTTCAGGGAATCCGAGGGCTTTTAGCTGGAGGAAACACAGAGGAAACACATGGAGAGGTTAGAAATATAAAAGCTAAATCTCCTGGTGTCCGTTTGGGGAACAGATTCAACACCTTTGATCGTCTGCCAGCATCTGTATATCGCTTTAATTAAAGTCTAATTAGTTGAACTTGACTTTAAAAGTATAAGTTGCACTCTTGCGGAGAGTTAAGCCAGAGAAAGTATAGTTAAAGATAAAGATAATAACAGCTTGCAGAGGTTAATCGTTGGAAAAAGAGGACATTTAACCAGTGTTTTATTTTAGAAATTATTAAATAAAGCAGGGAATGTCAACAAGGTCTCGATTAAATATAAAACTACTTGTTTTTAAGTGTTTGAGTTTGTTTTTTCTTGTAAAAAAATTATAATTAATTAAATACAGTCCAAGGCTAAACTTTTAAGTGCTGTTTAGGAGAAATTTGTCAACATTAAACAATACCTTTTGTATTTTGAGCATCTTTTTGCCGTTTGTAGTACAAATTAAATTAATTATAGTTGAAGGCAAAATGTTAATTATTTTACTACTTTAAAAAAATATATAATTTTTTCTCAACATTTTTAATTGATACTTTTAATAAATTATTTATGATGACTAACTTCTTTTGGATTATTTAAGTTTCCTTTAGTCCAAAATGTATAAAATAAGCAAGAAATGTAAATAAGGTCTGGATTAAATACAAAACTGTATTTTGAGTTTTTGTTTCTTGTTTTAAATGAATACAATTAAATTCAGTATAGCTAAAGGCTAAATGAAACTCTTAATACTTTAGAAATTAGTTATTGTTTAAAAATGTTGTAAAAAAATTCTAATTTCATCATTTTCAATGACTAACCTGTTTTTTGAGAGTATTTTAGTTTGCTGCATCTTGTTGTAAAATATATTAAACAACAAAGGCAAAATATTAATTAATTATTTAATTTCAGGTAACATTTAAGATATTTTAACTTTAAACAATAACTTTAGTATTTTTGAGTCTCTTTTTGTGGTTTCATGTAGCAAAAATGAATAAAATAAAATTAATTAAATACAGCTGAAGGCAAAAAATGTAAATTATTTTAATAAATGTTTAAACAAAATCTTTATAATAGGTTCAACTATATATTTTATGTTCAAATGTAATTATTTTATTTTGTATTATTTGAGTATTTTTTTGTTTTTTGTTTTTATTAAATCAATAATAATAAACAATAAATGTCTCAATTGAACATAAAACTGTATTTTGAGTATGTTTTTGTTAGTCTTTTCTTGTTTTAAAAATGAATACAATTAAATTAAATATAGTTTAAATATAGTTAGAAGGCTAATTTATTACATTATTTTAATACTTAGAGATTAGTTATAAAAAGTAGTTTAAAAAATCTATATAATATTTTTAATTTAGAGAGTATTTTTTATTTTGCCGTTTCTTGTTAAAGATATTATCTTATTAAATAATATCAATATATTGATTACAGTCCAAGGCAAAATTTTAATTAATTTAATTGTTTAATATTTTTAAGGTGCTGTTTAAAAGAGATTTATCAACAATTAAACACATTTTAAGTAGCTTTTAATTTGCTGTAAAAGTGAATTAAATACAGTCAAAGAAAACTTTATTATTTTAAACAATTAAAAATGTTGAAAGAAAACTAATATTTACTTTTACTTTGTAAAAATAATATTTTTACAAAACTTTAATAATTAATTTCTAATGACCAACTTCTTTTGTATTTGAGTATTTTATAACTTTGTTGTTTCTTGTAAAATAAATTAAATAAATACATCTGAAGACATATTGATTTTAGTTCAAATATATTTAACCAATGCTTTTAACAAACTGTTTATTTATATTTTCCTTTTTAAATAATTTCTAATAACTCATCTCTTTAGCATTTTGAGTATTTTTAAATTTGCTTTAAATTTTGTGTTGTAAACATGTAAAATTAAATACAGATGAGTGTTCAAACATCTTTAATACTTAATTAAAATGAGGGCGAATAATAAAGAATAAGAAATGCTGCACTGTGACTGTCAGTGTCGTTTTACCCGCTCAATAGCTTCTTTCTCCTGGGGTGTGACTTGGATGTAGTTCATGTGCCCACCCCCAGCCTCAGCCACACCCCCTGCCCCACCCCCTTGTCCCGCCTCCTGCACTGGCTCATTCAGCATCTGGATGAACTGCTCCTGGTGGCTGCTGATTTGCTGTTAAACAGGAAACACATTTCTGAGGACAGATCGCACACCTCGCATATTGAAAACCTTAATTACGTGTACTTCACATTCATTAGGATCTGACCTCACGATCTGTCAAGACATAGCTAAGCTAATGATTATACACACACACTAGCTGGAATAAAAAAAATATATATATATATGCATGCATGAGTGAGTATGTGCGAGTGTAAGTATGTGCGTCTCTGCGAGTATGTGTTGAGCACCTGCAGGAGCTGTGGGTTTTCCCTGCCGATCTGCTGCAGTAGAGCCGGGAGCAGTGACGGGTTCTGCTGGATGATCTGCCTCATCTGCAGGAACTGCGGCTGGTTCCTCAGGAACTCCAGAGGGTTCGCTACACACACACACACACACAAGCACACGCACACACACAGTAATGCAATTAGACTGAGTGGCTACTGTGTGAGCCCTGACAGAGCTGGTATTATGGGGTCTGTGTGCGAGTGTCAGACCTCCGGATGCTGAGCTGGGCTGTGCTGGAGCTGTGCTGGACGGAGAGGAGAGACCTGTGGATATAGCAGGAGCTGGAGCTGAAGCTGGAGTGCTCCCTGAGGGAGACACTGCATCCACTGCACCCACAACACTGCCCTCACCCTCCGCTGGGATACCCTGAACACACACACACACACACACACACACACACACACACACACACACACACACACACACACACACACACACACACACTCAATATTACGCTCTGAGGTTATTATTCTGTTCATCAACACATGCTTAAGTATATGTGAACCACTGAACAGAACCGTTCAATACTGGATTTACACAGAATTTCTCAAGTTGAATTGAATACCTTTTACTACCTTTTTAATACCTTGAAAAAATGTATACCAGCACGACTTAGAGCTGCAACTGTAGAGGTGTAAATGAAATATCTTTCCAAATGGAAGAACATATTGCAGATAACATATAGATTTAAGTAAAGCAGAGGGATTCATCAAGATGTCACAATCAGCCTTTGTCCATAGTTTAATCAAAGTCATGTCATCAATTTCAATAGCTGCTCTTTTAACAACAGTTCGGTACGGTTACAGTTGTTTCTACACTGAACCAGGAATGGCATGGCATGATTATAAACCGTTCTCGGCATGGTTGGACAATCGTGCTGAACTGTGCCAATAGATTCTGTGTGGCAGAGCTCAAAATGAACTTTTCTACTTGGCAGCACTGATGTTCCCAACTTCCCAACTTCAAAAATTTAGAAGCATCAGAAAAAGTGTAGCATCAAAAACAATTTAGGAGCACCAGAAAAAATGTAGGCGCATCAGAAAAAAGTTAAGAGCACCAGTAAAAATTTAGGAGCATGAGAAAAAAACTTAGGTGCATCAGAAAAAGTGTAGGAGCACCATTAAAAAAAATGTAGGAGCACCGGAAACAAATTTAGGAGCACCACAAAAAAAAATTAGGAACACACACACAAAAAATAAAAAAATAAAAAAAAAATTAGGAGCATCAGAAAAAACTTAGGAGCATCGGAAACAAGTGTAGAGCACCAAAAACAATTTAGGAGCACCAGAAAAAAATTTTTGGAGCACCAGAAAAAAATTTATGAGCACCAGAAAGTGTAGGAGCACCAGAAAAAAATTAGAAGCATCAGAAAAAAATTTATGAGCACCAGAAAAAAATTAGGAGCACCAGAAAAACTAATTAGGAGCACCAGAAAAAAATATTAGGAGCACCAGAAAAACAAATTAGGAACACACACAAAAAAATAAAAAATAAAAATTAGGAGCATCAGAAAAAAAACTTAGGAGCACCAAAAACAATTTTGGATCACCAGAAAAAAATTTATGAGCACCAGAAAAAAAATGTATGAGCACCAGAAAGTGTAGGAGCACCAGAAAAAAAATTAGGAGCACCAGAAAAAAAAATTAGGAGCACCAGAAAAAAAAATTAGGAGCACCAGAAAAAAAAATTAGGAGCACCAGAAAAAAAAATTAGGAGCACCACAAAAACAAATTAGGAGCACCAGAAAAAAAAATTAGGAGCACCAGAAAAAAACTAGGAGCACCAGAAAAACAAATTAGGAGCACCAGAAAAAAATATTAGGAGCACCAGAAAAAAATATTAGGAGCACCAGAAAAAAATTAGGAGCACCAGAAAAAAAATATTAGGAGCACCAGAAAAAAAAATGAGCACCAGAAAAAAATTAGGAGCACCAGAAAAAAATATTAGGAGCATCAAAAAAAATATTAGGAGCACCAGAAAAAAATTAGGAGCACCAGAAAAAAATTAGGAGCACCAGAAAAAAATATTAGGAGCACCAGAAAAAAATATTAGGAGCACCCACCAAAAATGAACGAGCACCACTGCAAATTGTATATTAACAGATTTATTGTATTTGAAAACAACATCAACTAGGACCAACAAAAACCAGAAACAACCATCTAGCTAACGCTGTGATCACTTTTGATATTTGTGCAATAATTGCTAAATGAATGTTGAATAATTAATAATTGATGGTTTGCATCTGCAGTAAGAAATATTTATTTTGCACTGTTGTTTTTATATGTCAATTTAATAAATACTATTTCTGCTGGAAAACAAACAAAAGACTATAGTAAATCATTCAATTCAAGGCTGAAAGCTGCAAAGCAGTCATCAGTAATTAAATAGAAAAATAATATACATCTCAAGAAAGAACAGACAAAGGAAGAAAACTCTCACTTCTGCCACTCTTTATAAGTTTGGGTTTGGGTTTGTGTCATTTTTAATGCTCAGTCTCATTATGCGCTGATTTACATTTCTCTGTGTTTGTGGGGAATAAAGCAGGTGAGTCCGCTGGCCTAATATATGAGAGGGGCAGAGCAGGATTCTGGCGATGACCACCGGCGCAATACCGCTCTGTTATGAGCCGCAGTTTCAGTTTAAAATGAAAGGCGATCATCTTCAGTGTTCAGTTTTAGAATATCACAGATTAAATTTTGAGTGGATATGCGACCAAAATTGTCGCAATTGCGAGCCTGGTGTGCTGACGTCGCGGCTCTGTTGTCAAGCTACCACACCACCTCACATGATATCACATGCTCGGGTCCTGCTCTCAACATATAAATAAAGCCAGGCAAATATTAGAATAAAGGCCTGCACTTAACACTAATTAAAAATGTATTTTAAAAATTGATCTTGTAAATGTAATACCTGGTCAGACTGCATCTTTGTGTGGTTTTAATGGAGCCTCGCCATCGCTCAAGTCAACCGCTTCTAACTTTTTTCAAATATATAACCAACCTAAACCAAAATATTTAACACACACACGCCTTGTCCCATTGACACATCGACTGAAAGATATATAAAATAAAGAGGCATTGTGAAGTGACAGAAAAACACATACCATGGTAAATACTGCACACAGTCTAACTAAATGAAACATAAACGGCTCCCGATTAGAATCGACATGCAGATCAGCCAGCAGAGTGTCAAAAACAGACTTTAATTGGTCATTTTAGGAAATTGCATGACTTTTAAGCTTACACCTGTTAAGTTTAATGCCAGTCATCTGGTTTGCTCTATAATGGAGTGAAGTGTTGTGTGTGTGTGTGTGTGTGTGTGTGTGTGTGTGTGTGTGTGTGTGAATTGAAGAGCCGCTGAGCTAACAGCTGACAGGTCGGAAACACACACACGCTGTATTTCTGACTGCAGACACAAACTAGAAGAACGTTTTTTCCTCGCGCTTGATCCACATCAGACAGAATAACGGCTTTAACACACACCTTTCAAAGTTGTGTCACAAAAACACTCCGTAATCCACTCAAAATGTTATTGAAACCCATTTTCGGAGTGCAAATTACCAGATATAAACGCTGTAAACGGAAGTTCTAAACATTCTACGGGAAGACGCTGGTCACTATAGCGCCCTCCATGCAGCAGCCAAGAAAAAAAAGTCTATAAAACAAATAGGATTGATTTGATTCTACCTTATATTTTTGCATTTATGAGGGAAAAGCTTCATTATGGATGTGTCAGATGTGAAACTGGCTCTTGTGTGACTTTGGCAAATCAAATATAATAGTTTGAAAACAGACCGACATATTTGAGTATATTACAGTACTGTAAAACACAAGCCTACTCAAACATCCTAGAAAGGGTTTCGTTATTCTGCTGAAAACTTAATTTCGTTCATGGTAAGGTTGACATTTGCATGGAATTGCTCCTATAATCTCTGCGGTTTATGCCGAGTTCAGACTGCGTTATTTTAGCCCTGATTTTGGCTCGCCGACAGGTTTTGAGAAATCGCAGACAAATGCCTGAAATCACAGGTAAATCGCTGCTGGTGCACGTGAGTGACAATCACACAGTATGAACTATCAAAGACGCGATCTGAGAGAATCGCCGATGCCTGCGAGATATTTGGCGTGCTGAATATCTGGAGCCGTCGGCGATTCAAATCATGTGTGTGAATTGAGTTTTGACTGAAAATAAGATCAGCGATCGCCTACAGCCAATGAGAGAGCAGCTTTCACTTGTGTGTGTGTGTGTGTGTGTGTGTGTGTGTGTGTATACCTGCTGCAGGCCAGCGGGAGGCTGGGGGAGAAGGTAAAAGCGCTCTTTTTCAGTTTATCTGGACCCACGAAATGGAGGAAAAACTACTGGAGGTTTGACAGGAGCAACCGTGTCTGTTTGACGTTTCATACAGAAAGAAAATTGTTTATTATCAATTTAAGTTGAGGAGAAATGGCTAATTCCCTTTAAATCCAGGTGAGCAAATATGTACATGTTCTACCCCATTAAAGGCTTCTTTCTCATTATATAGTTAATAACAAAAGATACACTACGTGTTTTTGGCTGTGAGACGTAGTTTGGATGAAGTTGTCGGCGATTCTTCCTATGGTAAAGTCATGCAATGTGAAAGCCCCTGTCGCAGATCCATCTTGCAGTGTAAACAAAGCAGCGACGAAACACTAGCCCAGATAGTCAAGCAGTGTAAATACATCTGTGACACGACTAGTTTGAAAATCCTGCAGTCTGAACTCGGCATTAGTGTGTCTGCATGTATAAATGGTCTCACCGTGAGCAGATACTCCACCGCTCGGTCAGGATTGTTGAAACTGGCCCTCAGCGCCGCCACCACGCGGTCTCGCTCATATCCCATCAACATGATCTCCGTCACCATGTTCTCATAGGACTGACCTGTTACTGCAAACACAACACATGACATGACCATCGTGTGTGCAACACAACAACTGATCATTTAGCCTAAAACACCAACAGCTATGTTTCATCCACCTATTTCTGAGTATTGTACTGGACTCCCACTCTTGAACACCAAATTCAATGACTCTCAAGGCCTTTTTAAATAATTAATAACAACACATCGAGCAGGCGTCACGGTGGCGCAGTGGATAGCACAATCGCCTCACTGCAAGAAGGTCGCTGGTTTGAGTCTGTCCAAACACATGCACGATAGGTGAATTGGGGAAGTTAAATTGTGTGTAGTGTATGAGTGTGAATGGATGTTTCCCAGTAATGAGTCGCAGCTGGAAAGGCATCCGCTGTGTAAAACATGCTGGATAAGTTGGCGGTTCATTCCACCGTGGCGACCCCAGATTAATAAAGGAACTAAGCCGAAGAGAGAATGAATGACTGAATAATTGCTCCAGTGAACAGTGTTGGAGATGTGAATGTGTGTATATTTACCCAGCGCAGACGTCGCCTCTTCAAATATGTTTGCATTGGGTAAAGAACCAGAACTGCAAGAAAAGAAACCAAAGGAAGATGTTAAAGCTCAATATAAAGCAATGAGCACAGCAGTGAGAGCTTTACTTTTCTGAATGTCAATGTTTTCAGTATGTTTGTCGATTATTGCATCATATTCCAGCGGCTTCATTTATTGATGATTTTTTATTCATTCATGCTTTTAAAAGCGTGAAAGAAAACACATGCTGTTGTGTGTGTGTGTGTGTGTGTGTGTGTGTGTGTGTGTATGAGTGTGTGCACATCTGTTGTGTGTGTGTATTATGCTCTGTGCACACCAGACGCAGCAAGCGTGGATAAATTGCGCTATTTGCGAATAAACAGACGCATGAACATTTTGTTTACTCGCTTCACTCACGCGTCAAATTACTTCACAAAAGACGTGGATTTGCATGATGAGTAGGGTTTCTGTCTGTCTGGTGACTCTAGCTTCATTGCTAAATGGCTAACATGGATTTTATTGAGAGAGTAGCCGTGTTCATGTGCTTAATGAAGACTGAAAAACAGCGTGATTTGTTTGGAGTCGTGTCCGAGTCCACTAGATACATTCAGAGGTGCAGCAGCTCTAGAAACTATCCCTGGATGAGTCTTTCAGTAGTGGTGGGTTCTGGGCACGTGTGTTTGTGTGTGTGTGCGCGTGTACCTGACAGATGTGGTGGCTGGTATTAGATATGCTGGGTGTGTGTGTGTACCTGACAGGTATAGTGGCGGGCATGAGGTTGCTGGGCCTGTGTGTACCTGACACATGGTGGGCACGTGTGTGTGTGTGTGTGTGTGTGTGTATGCCTGACATGTGTAGTGGCGGGTGCTGGGTCACTGCTGGGTGTGTGTGTGTGTACCTGACAGGTGTGGTGGCAGGTGCTAGGTCACTGCTGTGTGTGTGTGTCTACCTGACAAGTGTAGTGGCGGGTGCTGGGTCACTGCTGGGTGGGTGTGTGTGTGTGTGTGTGCGCGTGTGTGTGTGTGTGCGTTTACCTGACAGGTGTAGTGGCGGGTGCTGGATCACTGTTGGGTGGATGTGTGTGTGTGTGTGTGTGTGTGTGTGTGTGTGTGTGTGTGTCTACCTGACAGGAGTAGTGGCGGGTGCTGGGTCACTGCTGGGTGTGAGTGTGTGTGTGTGTGTGTGTGTGTGTGTGTGTGTGTGTGTGTCTACCTGACAGGAGTAGTGGCGGGTGCTGGGTCACTGCTGGGTGGATGTGTGTGTGTGTGTGTGTGTGTGTGTCTACCTGACAAGTGTAGTGGCGGGTGCTGGGTCACTGCTGGGTGCGTCTACCTGACAGGTGTGGTGGCAGGTGCTGGATCACTGTTGGGTGTGTGTGTGTCTACCTGACAGGTGTGGTGGCAGGTGCTGGATCACTGTTGGGTGTGTGTGTGTCTACCTGACAGGTGTGGTGGCAGGTGCTGGATCACTGTTGGGTGTGTGTGTGTCTACCTGACAGGTGTAGTGGCGGGTGCTGGATCACTGTTGGGTGTGTGTGTGTGTGTGTGTGTGTGTGTGTATGTGTGTGTGTCTACCTGACAGGTGTAGTGGCGGGTGCTGGATCACTGTTGGGTGTGTGTGTGTGTGTGTGTGTCTACCTGACAGGTGTAGTGGTGGGTGCTGGATCACTGTTGGGTGGATGTGTGTGTGTGTGTGTGTGTGTGTGTGTGTGTGTGTGTGTGTGTGTGTGTGTGTGTGTCTACCTGACAGGTGTAGTGGCGAGTGCTGGGTCACTGCTGGGTGTGTGTGTCTACCTGACAGGTGTGGTGGCGGGTGCTGGGTCACTGCTGGGTTTCTCCTCGCTGGGTTTCTTCTCTTCTTCAGACGGACTCTCAGATACTGGAGCTGCAGACGGAGCCGCAGACGCTGATGCTGTAGTGCTGGAGGAAGAAGAGGAGGAGGAGGAGGAGGGAGGAGCCGGCGCAGACGCTGACTTAGGCTGCACACACACAATAACACATCACGTTCTCAGTATTCACTCAGCATTACAAACTAGGGCTGGGTGCTTTTGTTTCTATGTAAGAGAATCACTCATGCATAATAAACAAACACACAACTGTTTAATCCCCTTATAAAAGTCATCAGTGCACAAGAGTTCCCCTTTATACACCCCTTCAATCTCTAAACAATAACATGTATTACTCCATTAAATTATACTTGTGTATGTTTTATGAATTCCTCTTTAATATTTGAAATGTCACCACCCAAACGCATCGTAAATACCTCTGCACAATCACACACTGATAAAGCCTCACCTTTGTGACCATAACCACCACGAAGTTCTTCTCGTCTATCTTGTACTCCTTGAGCGCCGTGTCATCGCTCAGGATTTTACCTGCAACAATAATTCAAGTAAACAGCACATGACTCATCAACTCTCAACCTGTCAATCATCTGTCAAACTCCACCCCTGCATTAACACTCATTATACATCACGGCATTATGAGCAAGGCAAGTTTATTTATGTGGCATGTTTTATATGCAATGGTAAATTAAAGTGCTTTATACAAGCAAGCAGATTTAAAGAATAAGACACAACATTAGGGCTAAACAATATACCGCTTCAGCATTGATATGGCATTGTGTGAATCTGCAAGGATCACACTACAGGATCTGCAATGTTAAATTGGGATTATAATAACCAGCAACACAGTTCACTGCAATCTTTAACCCCAACAGAATGAAAGTTGTTCATCTCAGATGTGTTTTAAGACCCATGTTAAGACTTCCAAGTTAGTTTAAACCATTTAGGCACAAGAAATTATAACGTTTGTGGCTTTAACGATGATTTAATCACACAATAAAGACTATAAAGTATCATTTTAGATTTAATTATTGAATTACTGTTCTGTTTGACTTCAAAGATCATCTGTGCTATATTGCATTTATATATGCTTTTAACGTCATTATATTTTGCAGATGCACATGCATGCAAAATCATCCCAATCAATCTAAATTAATGACTTCTTTCCAAATAGAGCTAGCAGGTGAAATGTTATAGTTATATCGTTCTTATATTTACACACCCATAATATTATAATATAGAATTGCTAAAAACCAAAATATCACAATGTCTGATTTTTCCAATACAATGGGGTATAAGAACTAAACAACAAATGCAGACTATGGGGAAATCCCCTGTAACAGCAGGCCACATCCGTCCAATCTAACACTGGAAAAAAATGGCCCATTTTCACTGAGTGGTTTGGTTCAGTACGCTTTTATGGCGTTTTACACTGGTAACCATACCCTACCACTTTTTGGGTACCCTTTCGGAAGGTTAACAGAGATACGTCACTCACTCATGCAAAGAGTCAGAAGAATGAAAACAAAGGAATTGCTATTTTCAAAAACACAGCTGAGACATTACACCATAATAATATATACAACAAGCCATGGCCGAGCCGAGCTCAAACAAACTGTCTTCATCTTGATGTACAGCCACAAAACCAAGAAGAAGAGCAGAACTACCCTGTGCCCCATAGTTGTTTACAAGGCTGACCATATCCTGAGCGGTTTCACTTTCTGCTTGTGCTCACCGCACGTCTTTATTCAAAATAACAAACTTCTTGAGCTGATGACAATAACGTGCCTGATTATTGAAGAGCCTCTGACATCTGATCCTTTCAGAAGCGGACAAACACAAGAGTGAATCGTGAAAAAACAAAGGAGAAGCCTATAATGAACTGGGAATGACGGAAACACTTTCTAACAGAGGCTACATGTGCTGACGAAGGACTAAATGTCTGCTGTGTGTAGTCTTTTCTGTAATTGGTCACATATCAGAAACTGTAAGGGTCTGTATGCGTTTATATGTTTATATAATCAGACATTACAGTAGGCTATTGCACACGGTCATTGATCTGCAGTTATAATCAGATCATGTTGATAGAAAGATTAGTAATGAACATTTATACAGTATTTATGTGTATAAAGCTCTGTTTTGTGAGAAGTGCTTCTCAAATGATCTGTGAACGACCCGTGCAGCTTTACTGTAGACATTCCCTCTAGCAAGAATGACGTCGACTGAAACTTTCGCTCATACAGTACGCCCGCCTTTGGTACCCTTTCGGCAGTACAAACGCAAGCCTGATAAAGGTGATCCGTACCATGTACTGTACCACTCAGTGGAAACGGGTCAAAAAAGGACTCACCTGCGTATATCAACTTCTGTCCCGCCACTGGAAACCCGTCTTTTCCCTTTTCATTCTCGATTTTTTCCTTTAAGGCTTTTACCTGTGAATGACACAAACACAAATCAAAGTCCGATCAGGAGAGAGCGAACACACACGGTTTACACACACATCATCAGACCCACAGATAACACAACATCTGGAGCCAGATTCACCAAACATCCTTAAGAAATGTCTTTTTGTTTTAGGAAATAAAGTTAAGAATGATTTGTTGTCTGAGTGCCTTCAGACATTATGAAAACAGATGCTGACCTTAATCATACATTTCTAGGGTAAAATAAAGTCATCAAATAAACTTAAAAAAGGATGTTGCTTTTAAGGCCTGACAGATTCCAAAGTATTCCGAAAACAAGACATTTGATCATTTGTAACCAGAATAAAGAATAATTGTATTGCATTATTGATACGGAAAAGGATTTTGCAGTGTTATTTTACAATACTATTTAATTGCCATGAAAACCATAAAACACTGTTTATTTCACTTTCATCTTTGCTTTTATTCTGTGCTATATTAGCCCTGTTATTGAACTGAAATGAATCAATACTTTACTAAACAATGAGGAGATTGTCTTCTACAGAACTGATAAAGAGCTGAAACAGAACTTGTTGGAAAACTGATGAACTTTAAACATGTATTGATCTGCACTGAATCAACACTTGATCAGAATAATGGCAATACTGTTTTCTGAAGAGCTGCAGAATGTGTTATCTATCTGTAATAACTTAAAAAGCTAAGACTTGACTAACAAAGGGTTGATTGAGTCTGAGATCAAATTAAATATGCAAATGTTTTATACTGAACCGGATCTGAGGCATGTTTGCACAAAAAAAACACATTATTGCCAGATTTAAAAGAAAACACATATCTGAGAATTTGCTTGTTTGTTTGTCTTCAATGGCTATTTTAACGGCAGGAAAAATGTAATACAGATATAAATTAAACTTTTATAACTGTATTTATATCAAAAGTGTTAAAAATAATAATAAATAAAAAATAGGAATTAAAATAAAAATTGCTTCAAAAAACATGAACAGAATAAAACCATTTCACCTCAGAATTAAAGCTCAACACAATCTAATTAAACATGTGGTTAATGATGCTTATCTGGTTTTAAGAATTTATAGGTGCTGTTACCTCAAATAAACACCAATGCTGGGACATAATAAGGTCAACTTTATGGTTATGGTCGGTTTTAGGTCCTAAAATGTCTAAAGCTGCTCTTGAATGACAGCAGGTCTGATAAACAGGAAATGTGGACTAAAACTGACCCAGTGTCTTCCTTCCTGAAGCTTCAGCAGATTTCAGACCTGTGGTTTACCTCCACTGGAGCTGCGCATGTGTGATTAAACTGACAAAGGTGGCATTATAGGGACAGTTCACACACACATACACAAAATCCCCTTCATTTACTCACTCAAGTGGTTCTAAACACTGAAAAATCCAGCTTGCCTTCAATTTTTACATTGAATCAAATTAACCTTACGAGTCTATTGAACTTCTATTTAGTTAAACTGACCTAAACAGCTTATAAAATTAAGTTAGAACATGATTAACTTAGTCGAATAAGTTACAATGACCAAAGAACATGCACTGTCAGGGCTTACTGATTATATAATTATCTACAGGGTAGATTTCTTTCCTCTGTTGAACACAAATGAAGATACACTGAGAAATGCTGGAATAAACTGACATCAATAGTAAGAATGAAAACACTATGGACGTCAGTGTCTTTGTTTGTGTATACAGTCATTATCAGAATTTCTTCTCTTGTGTTGAACAGGAGAAACTGAAGCAGGTTTGGAACAATAGTAAATGGCAGAATTGACATGTTTGGTGAACTGTGGCTTTAACAAATAAAGCAAAAATAAAACCTAATCTGTCTAATTTTAGAAAACTGACAAAACACTAGCATGAGCATCAGCAGTTTGCAGATCATCCTGGAGAACAAATATTGAAGACTACACAATTTTGGGGGCTTGAAATGTAAAGCTTTGATATAATTTCAATGGAGCAGTTTCTGAAAGCAACACTGTTGTGTTCTCGGTGTAAACACCAGAAGTGTGATTCAGTGCTTGTGTGTTGGTGTTTGATAGTGTTTAATCTATAGAGATGGCTGACGCAAAACTAACACAGGATTGCAAGGGATCGGGGCATTTCACTGGTGTTTTGAGACGTGGCATATCCGAGTTTGATTGACAGGGTTATAAACAAAACACAATTTGGTGTATGCACATGGACTTTTAACTTCAGTCAGCCAGCCCCAGGGCTTCCAGTCAATTGTTGTCCTATACAAGAATTGCCACGTTTAAGATGTGATTTGTTAAAAAACGGTGACCTTCACTGATCAAGAAATCAGGCCTTTAACGTCGAGATTTTGTAATGGAAACTGGGGCACTGGGGCTGGCTGGCTGAAATTACAAGTCAGTGTGCATATAGCCCAGCCGCAAAATCTAGTGAAACTGGGGTGCGGGAGACCCGAGTTCGGACCCCAGCTTGTACAAAAACTCAAATATCTCAACATTTATTTATAAAGAGTTTTTTTTGTTTTGTTTTTTTATGTCAGCCTGATGGCAAATTAAAAGAACAGAGCAAAACAAACACACATATTAAACAACTATAATTGCTTTAAGCTGGGTTTAATTCTAATTGGATCACTAACCGCTCTCCTAAACCACATGATCATTAGATGGTACAAAGCGCGTTATAATTCCTGAATTTGCATTACTGTCATAAGCTATTTCAGAGCAATACATAAAACGACCACTGGTGTCACTATAGAGACGGTTTTCAAAATGTTTTGAAGCCTAGACACATTTGCTTTGAGTGTTTCTCGAAGCCTCACACACTCACCACCATCATAGATATATACAGTAGATATTGCATACGGACCCTGAGCATGCGTCATCAGCGCCGCCACACTTGTACAGGGCTGTCAGCACAAAAGTCATTCAACCGCACTGATCAAGACTAAAGCCAGTGTGAAGATGCTGGACTTTAGTGCTGATTACGGGTGTAGTAACGAGCAAACAAATAAAACAAAGCACAAAGGCAGAACATTCCATAGGGAAGACTTTGTTTTTTACGGTTTTGTATGTTATAAAGTTTCCAACAAGTGACGTTATTGATGATAATGCACTCTCTACTGCACTGACCATACGGAAAGGAGCACCAACATGCACTAAACACTCGGATACAAATTAGATCAAATTTAACAGAGAGGGTGGATAGTACATTTCCATACACACAAACACACACCCCTTGTCAGAAATACCCGTGCCGTGACTGCTCCATCGACATAGAAATGTGATGTAAAATTATAATTTTCGCATTTGAAAAAAAAAAATATTTACATAATGACCACCGGGAAAACTCCCGATCATAGATATGCATATAGGGATAATCATGGTTACCTCGATTATTATGCATTCATTAATTTCAAAACACTGCTAGTTTAGAAAAATCACATAAAAACTCCTTATATTATAAAGTGTTGTTTATTGCTGCTCAGTAACCAAATAATATCTCAAAATAATAAAAAAAAAAACAATTGTCCATTTCTCTTTGGACTAAAAAATAAGTAAAAAAAAGTTTTGGCATTTAAACATAAGCAACAATTTTATTCTGTAAATAAATGTCAATAAATAAAATTTTAATAATGAAATTTAAAATAAAGAAAAATGTATTATTTTAAATAAATAAAAATAATTATAATAAATAAACAAATAAAATGTAAATAAATTTATATAAATTGTAATAAATCAAAATAAATAAACTAAATGTAAATAAATGTAAAATAAATGAAAATATATAAAAAATTGTAAATAAATTAATTTAAAATAAATTAATAAGTACATTTAAAAGTATTTTTTAAATAAATTAAAATACATATTATAAATAAATAAATAAATAGTAAGTATTTGTCTAAAGTAAATCTAAGTTACAAAAAAAGCTAAGTATTTCCCTTTTACAGTGAATAAATGTATTCAAAAGCTGCTGAACCTTTTCATCAACTATATAACAAAATTGTTTGATATTTTACATTTTGCATCTTTTTTTCTCAGTGTAGGGCGCTCGCGGCATTCTTTTTTAACTAGTAGGTGCGTCTGTAAAGCATGAGTCCGTCACTCTATATATGCAAGCCACGCGCCTCCATTGGATATAACGAACTTGCGTGTGCAAAAGACGCGATATGTGACAGGCAATTAGTTATTAGCCTCAGCTATAGTTTATCCAGTGTACATGGCGTACAGAACAAGCTTGGAACTTCAAACTAGCACTCAGTTAGCATCACTTTAAGTTGCAGCAGTTTTGTTCCATGCAGAAACACGGCGTTGAGAAGCCTTCACGATTAATTAACCGTGACGAATTAAAGCGTGGTTAGTAGTGAAATTTGTTAGTCTTTGCATCCCTATATGCATATATACATTTATATCTCTGGCTCTGTATGGCCAGTCCTCCACTGCAGCTTTGTCCCGCATTCATTTCAAAGAAGCGTTACCCTGTACTAAAATGGCGGCTCTATCGACGGATTCCTTCCAATAGACAACAACAGGGTAGGTGACATCTAATGTAAATATCTATTGCTCACCACTATTAGTCTAGTCATCAACACTGCTGAACTACACAAGTGAACAAGAGCAGCAGTGTAATGTTTCTGCACAAACACACAGCGCCACCTACTGAGCCACAGCAGCAATACATCGCTCTCACATTGAGGTAATGTCAGACTTTCTCCTTAATATGATTTTACAAAATGATTAAGTGCAAAATACAAATAGAAAAATCACAACAGCAGCAAATGACTATCAAAGTACAACAGTGTTCACAGTCAATTAAACAGTGGTAATGTTGTTTTGAAGTCATACTTACAAGTGATGACCCAATACTCAACGTTCCATGGTCATAAATATAGGGACTGTCATGAGTTGTCACTGAATGAATATGTGAATATAAAACCAACTTAACCTCAATTGCTCTCACACAATTATCTGACTGAACGAGGAGCGTTTCTCTAATACCGCTGTTTGTGTGGTGAAAAAATAAAAGTGATTTTAGGCTTTTATTTTAGAATTTATGCTAAAAATAAGCTGGTTGATGCAACATTTATGTTGATATTGGACTACGGTGATGTTATCTATATGCATGCCTCATCTCAAAGTCTAAATGTGTTGGATGCTGTTTACCATGATGCACTAAGATTTATACCTAATTTTAAATCCCTTATTCATCATTGCATGCTGTATACTAGGGTATGTTGGTCTGCTTTGTCCATTTGTAGGCTCAAGCATTGGCATTTCCCTATTTACAAATCCATACTGGGTTTGCTTCCATCATATCTACAGAATTACATTTGTAAAATGTCGGTCAGTAACTATGGCCTTCGGTCACAGTATATTTATTTACTGTCTGTTGCTAAAGTAAGAACTGAGATGGGGGAAAAGGCTTTTTAATGTGCAGCACCTTTTGCATGGAGTAATCTACAACAAAGTTTAAAAAATGTATTTCACTAAATGCTTTTACCCTCTTAAGGCTCTAGGTGTTTCTTTACATGCATTCCTCTTTGCTATTTGGGCTTCATTCCTTTTCTTGTTGGCTTAGTCCCTTTATTAATCCAGGGTCGCCACAGCGGAATGAACCGCCTACCCAATTCACCTGTACCGCATGTGTTTGGACTGTGGGGGAAACCTGAGCACCCGGAGGAAACCCACAAAGGCAGGGAGAACATGCAAACTCCACACAGAAACGCCAACTGAGCCGAGGTTCGAACCAGTGACCCAGCGACCTTCTTGCTGTGAGGCGACAGCAATACCTACTGCGCCACTGCCTCGCCTGCTATTTGGGCTTATTGGAACCTAATTAGAATGAAAATTCAAATATCATCTTTTGATATGCTGTACTTTTAGAGAAAAATGATGTCCATATATGTGAACTCATGGTCCCAATATACATAAAACACTTATTCCCGATTTTTAATGCAAATTTAACATTGATTTTTTTTTCTTGCTTTGACTATTAGAGAGTAAAATCATTTATTTCCCATTTTGGACAGTTAAAAATAGGGTTTGGGACATTTCATATGCAGCAAAACAGTTGCAGGATGACACTGTGTGTCTGTAACAAAATATAAAACACAAAGTATTTTAAATAGCCACTTAAGAGCTAAAAATGTGCTGTCCACGTGTGGAAACTCAGTTAAAAAGAGTATAAATGACTTAGAAATTGGGACACAGGCGTGTAGATGTTTTGAATAGTTTGTTTGTCAATGTGTGATTCATGTTAACTGGCAATTGGTTTTTGTTTGTTAGACCCATCATGTGACATGTATACTGCCTAATCTTGGCCAGGACGCTCATCTAAGATATTATTAATCTCAATGCTTCTTTCCTGGCAAAGTAAAGGTTTTAATATTAATAATAATATGTCATTTTGTTGTTTATTCACCTCATAGCTGTTCTGTACACAAACGAAACTAAGCACTGAGCAAATTCCACATGACATCAAAGAAAAATCCTGACAAACACTGAAGTGAGAGTCACTGGGTTCCAGAGAAGCTACATATAACCTCCACCAATGTTTGTAATGATATTTTATGAGACCAGATGCTGAATGAGAGCATGACGAACAGTTTCCATCTAAAATAAAACACTAAATCTCCTGATAACACATCTACTGTCTGAAATCAACGTGTCAATTACTATCAAACAACTTTACAGCCGATTACACAGTTTCAGTCACTTACATATCATACATTGTCACATGAACCCTACTCCATTATCACACACACAGAGACGGACAGAGTGTTCATGTATATCACACAACTAACACACATGAAAACCTCGACAGCACACAGCATGACTTGCTAAAACACACTAACTGTCCTTGAAGTGTAGATCAAACTCATCTAAAAGATCACACTGACGGCCAGATGATGTTTGACGGTATTCTGGAGCAGCTGCGACACTTTTACGTCTCATTTATGAAACTTTCCTGCTGTTTGGCTGAAAGTAAAAACTCACTCTCATGGCGGCTAACATGCTAATGCTAACCGCCTCAGCGTAGCGCGTGAACCCGAGCGCGTTCTCGTTCCCACACAGACCGACGGTGTGTATGTGTGTATGCAGGTGTGTGTGACGGGAGTTTATCGTGCATGTTTTCTCGACTCTGCTGACACACTGTGTTAGCTTTAGCCAAAGCATTAGCCGTGCTCCTCGCGCTCGGTGCTCACCGTCTCCTCCGCGTCGATGTCGATTTTAAACGTCTGCTGCTGGAGGGTTTTCAGCGTGATCTGCATTTTCGCGTTCTTCCGTGTCGCCGGTGTGGAAAGTGACCGAGGGCTGGATCGCTGGCTGTGGGTTTTTGGCCGTGGTTCATCACAGCCTGTCCGCCGCCATTACGCGCATAAACACTCCACGGCCCGTCCCCCCTTTCGCCACACTGCGCATGCGCCGCGCTCCGACGTGCCTGCGTCACTGCGCGCGTATAAAACGCAGAGATCGCGAGATGACGGAAAATACAAATATTAAAAGTATCTAAAGACTTTTACCACAGTATAAAAGTTACAGTTACATTCATTTATTTGTTTGTTTATTCTGTTGCGTTTAGATGCAAAAAAACAGATAAAGACATTTTAAAAGTCTAATTGCTTATATAAGGGGATTTGTAGCCTATAAATTGGACCCCTTTTGCCTTCAGAACTGCCTTAATCCTTCATGGCAGAGATTCAGCAAGCTACTGGAAATATTCCTCAGAGATTTTGCTCCATATTGTCATGATAGCATCACACAGTTGCTGCAGGTTTGTCGGCTGCACATCCATGATGCCAATCTCCCGTTCCACCACATCCCAAAGCTGCTCTATTGGATTGAGCTCTGGTGACTGTGGAGGCCATTTGAGTACAGTGAACTCATCGTCATGTTCAAGAAACCAGTCTGAGATGATTGAGCTTTATGACATGCTGCGTTATCCTGCTGGAAGTAGCCATCAGAAGATGGAGACACTGTGCTCATAAAGGGATGGACATGGTCAGCAGCAATACTCAGGTACAGAGAAAAAACATTATTGCATTTCTTAACTCCTAATGTCGCTAGTTAACACACTCAATACATTTTAAAGGCATCCTAAGTTTCTGAAAACTGCAGCCTGGATGAAGATTTTCTGTAACTCTGGGAACAGTCTGCCGGAGGCTTCATCCACAGTTCACATGCATCACATTGCATTTGTGTGTGTGTGTGTGTGTGTGTGTTTTTAATGAACACAGGGAAAACTCCATATAATACCTGTGTGGACATGGCCTGAGACGTGTGCATGTGCAGCTGGTCTGCAGCTAGACCCCTCTCTCCATCGTTTTCTCCTTTTCCCGCAGCTCCCCCAGCAAACGGAGCGAGTGGAAACGCAACAGATGCAGGAACAGTCGGGGCCGGCGGGGCCACAGAATCTCCTGTGTACGTCAGCAGACCTGCAGGAGCACACACTACTCGTGATCATGCCAACAGAAAAGGGACAAGCTCAGCTAATAACACACACTCAGAACACGACCTGTGCTGTCTGCTCAAGCTGCTTATTTAAATTGAGCTGAATCAACAGTTGTGTGTGATGGTGTGAGTTGTGTTTGTGTGTGGGAGAATAAGTGCGTCTCAAAATGACAGGATTACATTTGCCTTACTATATCAAATAAACGTTACCACAAAAGTAATCCAAATCCTTCAGTTTAGTCCCTTTATTTATCAAGAAACGCCACAGCGGAATGAACCGCCAACTATTTTCTATATTATGTTTTACGCAGTGGATGTCCTTCCAGCAGCAACCCAGTACTGGGAAACACCCATGCACACTCATTCACACACACACTCATACACTACGACCAATTTAGTTTAGCACCCGGAGGAAACCCACACCAACACGGGGAGAACATGCAAACTCCACACAGAAACGCCAACTGACCCAGCCGAGACTCAAACCAGCGACCTTCATGCTGTGAGGCCACAGTGCTAACCACTGAGCCACCGTGTCACCCATAAACAGATTATATTAGTGGATTCACACTCAGTGAGGTAACGTAATCAGGTCATCTGCGTGGTTGTCTGAGTGTGTGTGTGTGTGATAGAGAGTGAGTGTATGTGTGTGTGTGTATATGTTTGTAATAGAGAGTATTGGTCTTTTGTGTGTGTGAGAGAGAGAACTTGTTTGCGTGTGTGTGTGTGTGTGCTTGTGTATTTTTGTTTTGCTTGTGAGTGTGTGTGTGTGTGTGTGTGTGTAAATGAGTTTTTTCAGTGTGTGCATTGAATAGTGTGTGTGTAAGGAGAGAGAGTGTGGTTGTGAGCAATGGTGTAGTTGCGTGTGTGAGAGTATGTGTGGTTCTCAGTGTGTGTGTATGTAGGTGAGTGTGTTTGTGAGGAACAGTGTGTGTAAGAGAAAGAGAGTGTGTGTATGTAAGAGTGTGAGTTATAGTGTGGTTGTGTGCGTTTGTGTGTGTGTGAAAGAGAGAGCGAGAGATTGTATATATAATAGTGTGTGAGAGTGATGGTTGTGTGTATGTGTGTGTGTGTGTGTGTGAGAAAGAGAGAGCGAGAGAGTGTGTATATAATATAGTGTGTGAGAGTGATGGTTGTGTGTGTATGTGTTTGTGTGTGTGTGTGTGAGAAAGAGAGTGTAAGAGTGTGTCTGTGACTGATAGTTTGGTTGTATGTGTGTGTGAGAAAGAGAGAGTGTGTATGTAATAGTGTGTGTGTGTGTGAGAAAGAGATCGAGAGAGTGTGTATGTAATATAGTGTGTGATAGTGATGGTTGTGTGTGTGTGTATGTAAGAGTGTGTGTGTGAGAAAGAGAGAGTGCATATGTAAAAGTGAGTGTGTGTGTGTGTGTGTGTGTGTAAGAAATAGAGAGTGTGTATGTAATGGTGTGTGTGTGAGAAATAGAGTGTGTATGTAATAGTGTGTGTGTGTGTGTGTGAGAGAGAGAAAGAGAGAGTGAGTGAGTGTGTGTGTGTAATATATTGTGTGAGAGTGATGGTTGTGTGTGTGATGTGTGTGTAAGAGAGTGTGTGCATGTAAGAGTGTGCGTGTGAGAAATAGAGAGTGTGTATGTAATAGTGTGTGTGTGTGTGAGAAAGAGAGAGCGAGTGAGTGTGTGTGTAATATAGTGTGTGAGAGTGATGGTTGTGTGTGTGTGTGTGTGTGTGTGTGTGTGTGTAATTAGCTCAGGATTCTCTTGCTCCACCATATCTGACGTCAGTGTTAGCACAAAAGTAATCTAAATGTGAAGTATCAGATTACTTTACCATTGATGTGTAATCTATCAGATTATTAATGATCAGATCATCTGTAACTCTGTCTGGTGGTGGTGTGTGTGTGTGTGTGTGTGTGTGTGTGTGTGTGTGTGTGTTTTCCGTATCTGATCATCTGTTTCTGAGCTGTTTGAAGCTCTGAAGACTCTCCGGGGTTTTTTTTTCTGCAGAAACACTAGTGTGTGTGTGTGTGTGTGTGTGTGTGTGTGTGTGTGCGCAGCTCTGATCCGCTGATCCCTCATGTCTGGCAGATATTTTTAAAAGATGATGTTATATCTGTGAAATCAAGCTTTATAAGAGCAGCTTCACACACTCCAGATTCAGACCTGACCTCTTTATCATCTCAATCATCTGACCAAACACACAAACACACACTAATTATATTAATAAGCGCTCAAGGAAATCATATATATATTATAATCATATACTTGTTTAAATTTCAGACAGAAATATTAATATAATAAAAGAAATATGATCATAACTATTTTCATCTGTCGGTTAAAGGAAATAACAAAGCATGAACAGCACAAGGTAATAATAATATCTGTAAAATTGATTAAACATAAATATTAAACATAAAAAAAATCACATCAGACATAAATATGTGATCATAAATATTTTTATCACCAGTGGTTAAAGGGAAAAATACATGTTAGTAACATTAATAACCAGCTCAATATTATTAATAATAATAAATTCTCAGACCTAAATTTTCATCTGCAATGAAGACGCTCATCTGATGTGTTTGAATGTTTATTGCCTCTAAAACTATTCCATTACTGTTGTTCTTGTTGTTTTTATTGTTTAAAATGGTATTTATTTATTGTATATATATTTATATATACAATAAATTATGTATATAATTATTATTTTAAGATACTAGTATTTTAGCAAACAAACTGATAGACAACCACATAAACAAAACATCAATAACAGTAAAATAAATGAATAAAATAACAATAAATAAATAAGTTAAATAATAATGTCCAGGTTGGAGAACAGTCCTTACCCCTGGTGGAGGAGGTCAAGTCTCTTGGGGTTTGGTTCACGATGGAGCAGAAGATGGAGCGTGAGATTGACAGGCGGATCAGTGCAGTAGTAATGTGGTCTCAGACCATTGTGGTAAAGAAGGAGTTGAGCCGAAAGGCAAATCTCTCGATTTATTGGACAAGATCTCAGATACAAGCAGCCGAAATGAGTTTCCCCCTCAGGGTGGCTATATCTTATAGATATGGTGAGGAGCTCAGAGTAGAGCCGCTGCTCCTCCACATGCAGAGAAGTCAGCTGAGGTGGCTCGGGCATCTGTTTCGGATGCCTCCTCAACGCCTACCTAGGGAGATGTTCCAGGCATTTCCCACCAGGAGGAGGCTTAAGGGAAGACCCAGGACACGCTGGAGGGACTATGTCTCTCAGCTGGTCTGGGAATGTCTCAGGATCCCCCCAGAGGAGCTAGAGAAAGTGTCTGGGGAGAGGGAAGTCTGGGCTTCTTTTCTGAGACTGCTGCCCCCACGGACCGACCCCAGGAAAAGCGGATGAAAATGAATGAATAAATGAAATTAATAATTCATTCATTCATTTTCTTTTCGGCTTAGTCCCTTTATTAATCCGGGTCACCACAGCGGAATGAACCGCCAACTTATCCAGCATATGTTTTACACAGCGAATGCCATTCCAGCCGCAACCCATCTCACAAAATAAATCAATAAAAACAGAATAAAAAAATAACAATAAACAAAAAAATAAAATAAATAAATAAATTGACATGACAGATAAAAACTAAACGCATCAATAGAACAAAAATAAAATAATTATTACATTTATTTACAAATAAATGAACAGATAACCAAATAAAAGCAAAAAATAAATAAACAAACAAATAAATTGACACAAATAAAAACAAAACACATCAATACATTTTTTATAAATTAATTAACAAATAAATTGATAATCAAATAAAAACAAAAAAATTCATAAAATTAATAAAGAATAAAAAACTGACATGAATAAAACCAAAACACATCAATACAAATAAATAAAAAAAATACATACATTTAATTAACAAACAAATTGATAGATAACCAAATAAAAACTTCAATAAAAAACTACAAATAAACAAACAAATAAATTGACATAAATAAAACAAAATACATCAATAAATTAAAAAATATATAAATAAACAATTAAATTTATAATCAAATGAAAATAAAGAAAATAAAATTGAATAAAATAAAGAATTAAAATTTATTCATAAAACAAATGAAGATAACCAGAGAAAAACAAAACAATAATAAAAAATAAAATAACAATGAATAAATGTGGCCTCACAGCAAGAAGGTCAATTGAAAATTATTGGAAGGTCGCTGGTTTGAGTCTCGGCTGGGTCAGCTAGTGTTTCTGTGTGGAGTTTGCATGTTCTCCCCATGTTGGCGTGGGTTTCCTCCGGGTGCTCCGGTTTCCCCCACAGTCCAAACACATGCGCTATAGGGGAACTGATCAACTACACTGGCCGTAGCGTATGAGTGTGTAAAAGGACTAAGCTGAAGGAAAATGAATAAATAAATAATGAAGTTAATTAAACAAATAAATGATATTTAAACAAAAAAAAGCATTAAAATAAAAATGAATAAAAAAAAAAAAAAATGTATTTAAAAGGCAATGCTCATCCCCCCACTGAAAGAATATCAGACAGCAGCGCAGGCGTTTAGGTTATCTGATAACTTTATTACCAAGTTAAAAAAAGACAATGAATTACAATATGTACAGAATATAGAGAAATCAAAAGGAATAAAACTGTAAACAACCAGTCTAGTCGACGTCACAAGCCACCATCAGAACTCATCAGGAGTACAGGAGGATCTAGCAGAGGATTAAAGGGAAGAAACCCAGTCAAGCGTAATATATGTACAGTATAGATCCAGTGTGTTACCACAGACAGACAGACGGACGGACAGACGGATGGACAGACCCTCATCTGCGCCCTCAACGGCTACAAAAACAACTCTTTTTTATTTTTAAAGTACTTGTTTCTTAACCAGACGATTTACAACAGTGGAGAGCTAGAAATGAAATAAAAAGGTAGCTATCGATCGGTATTTTCTCTTTCTATTCTTCAGCTTTTGTTTAAGTTAAATATGAGAACGACACTTAAAGGAACAGAGCTCTTCTCAAACACTGACTTTATACAGGTTTGGCCCCTGGAGGAGCCGCCGGGCCCCGCAGAAACACAAGAGTCTGTAAGGCTTCAGGGTTTTTCCAGCAGCTTCTTCTTTTTTTAGTATTTTTTCATGTTCAACAATCTGAGCCTTACGGTACGACGACTTCACACGTCTCGCATTTAAAGGAGGAGAACGTTCGTTTGGAGGAACAGTCGAGAACTGTCGCACGGTCGCTTTTTCATTCGTCTTTCAGCTTATATGAACTAAAAACAGTCTCGTGCACACTGGGACGATTCTCGTGCGCACTTATCGACAATTTTTAATGCTTTAAATAAAGGGGGGCGAATGTGAGCTTGTGTAAAACGGCAGACACAAAAGCGAATTAAAAAAATAAAATAAAAGACGCCTCAATTTATTTTTTGGTATGACGCGCCACATTAAAATGATCCAACCAATAAGATTGTTGGAGAAATTTACTTAATTCTCAGTTTTCTGAGCAGCTATAATCTAAAAGCAGGAATCGCTTTCATTTGTAGCTTAGATAAAGTCACAAAGTCTCGCGCACACTGAGATGACGATCATGTGCAATTAAAACGGCAATGTTTTACGACAAAACCAACGTTTTATGAATAAATAAACGTTTTACCCTTTTAATAAAAACCGCTGATGTGAGCGACAAATTAAAAAAATTCTGCTCTTGGTTTTTTGGTATGACGCGTCACGTTAAAAAATCCGGCCAATGAGATTGGTGGAGAAATGTACTTCATTCTGGAAGATAACCGCGTCTTGTATTTAAAGGACGAGAACGTTTGCTTAGAGGAACAGTCGCACGATCGCTTTTTCAATCGTCCTTCAGCTTATAGAAACGAAAAACCCAGCAGACACACAACGTCATAAGACGTTAATATTAGGCCAGATTTAGATCGCCTAAGGACAACGTTATTGTGACGTCCAATTACATCATGAAATGACGTTGATATTCGGTTGATTTTAGGTTGTGTTGGAAAGTGACCAAAATCCAACATCGAGTCGACATCTTAAACCAGCGTCATACTGACGTCAGATACTGACGTAACGTGCACAACATTAAATTAAAAACACCTCATGATAATTTTTGTTATGACGCATCAGGTTTAAAATGGTCTGACCAATAGGAATACAGAAGAACTTTAATTGTGAAAGGCAGTTTGCTCAGTTTTTTTTTGTAAACACGAAATACTTTTATATTTAATTTAAATAACAATAATTTGAAAATTACATAAAATTACGAAATTATTAGGACAGTTATGCTGATGTTTAACGCCTCATGACTAAACAAAGTGTGCTAATGTGAGTGTGCACACCGATACGCAAAACGCACAACAAACACCTCAGGTTCGTTTTTACTTTTTTTTTTCTAAAATGACGCAACGTGTAAAAATGGTCTAACCAATGAGATTGGTGAAAATTTACTTTATTTTTAAAAGGGAACCACGTCTCGCATTTCGATGAGGAGAGCGTTTGTTTAGAGGAACAATCCAGAACGTTCGCCCGATTGCTTTTTCATTCATCCTTCAGCTTATAGGAACTCAAAATGGGCACCTGCACACTGGGACGATTATCGTGAGCACTTTTCACAATGTTTTCAGCACCTAAGACTCGTTTTCTGGCATGATGTACTTTAAAGACTATTCAACTAAAGTGATTGGTAAGGAAATAATTGTGAAACTGTACTTATGTAACTGTACTTGGTAATTCTTTGCTTAATTCTGAAAGGTAATTACCTCAGTTTCGTTAAGTAGCTATATGCAGGAATCTCTTTCATTCGTCCTTCAGCTTATAGGAACTCAAAATGGCCATGTGCACACTGGGACGATTATCATGGCAACGTTTTACAGCTAAATAAACGTTTTGCACTCTACATAAAGAATGCTAATGCGAGTGTGAGCATCCATGTGTAAAATACCAGGCGCGTATAAAGCGAGAATAAAAATTTTTGGCATGATGTGCCACGGTAAACACAGTCCCACCAATGAGACTTGTGAAGACATTTACTTAATTCTGAAAGGTAATTAGCTCATTTTCTAAGCAGCTATAACTAAATGCACTTTTTATTAAAATTGAATTTGTAAAATTACGAAATCATCAAGACGATTATAACTGACGCTTAACGCCTCGTGACTAAACAAAGAGAGTTAACATGAGTGTGATGCACAAAATATGCACTGATATGCCAAAAAATCATCACACACACGAAAAAAAAAACACCTCGAGTTCGTGTTTTTGGTTTGACGCAGAGCGTTTAAAACTGTCTGACCAATGAGATTAGTCAACACGTACTTGAATCTGAAAGGGACTCAATTACCTCAGTTTTTTATGCAGCTCTTTTTATTTAAAAAAAACATTTGTAAAATGCCTCGAATTTATTTTTTGGCAAGAAGCGCTGTGATAAAACTGTCTGACCAATGAGATTTTTATTCCATCTTACGCTTCATATTTTTATTGTTTTATTGCATCTTTTATTGTGCTGTTTTGCTCGCCTTGTGTTGCTTGTATTCTGCCTGTAGCGCTTTGAGTTTAAGAAAAACGCATTACAAATACAATTTATTATAATTATTATTACTGTGAGGGTGGGGGTGGACGGTAATAAAATACAATAAATTGAAAATTTAATAAATAATAGAACTCAATCTCGTTAACTTCCGGTCACAAACCATATCTGATCTAGCAATAACCATGTCAAAGGCGTAATGCTGCGAAGCGCCACCTTGTGTTCTGAACTATTTCTGTTTTGCATTAAGCGCCATCTAGTGTCAGGGAGGGATTTTGCACATTCACTCAACTGGAAAATCAGTGGAAACTAATGGCAAAAATCTCTCCAAAAATGCTGGAGATAAACAAGTAAAGATCACCACAGTGTGCAGGAGGCCTGACAGCACTAGTCCAGTGTAGAAACAGCATAACAGGACACACCAAATACACTCTTTCATTCAGAGGTGCTGCAAGCGTTATGAAAACATTATTCCTGAATGTCCTCACAGCGTTCTTCTGGGTTCTGCGTGTGCTAACAGAACAATGTGATCATGTTGAACATTATTGGATATTCAAACATTATTAGTACGCTACTTATGAATGTTTTCTGAATTAATCTATAACAACTAGTGCTGAACAAAGATTAATAATGATTAATCACATCCAGAATAAACATTTATTTTGACATAACACATCTGTGTGTATTCAACACAATCTCACGGCAGTTCGTAACTTTTTCATTTAGTGGCTTATTCGTATGAATTCGTAAGATCTAATTCGTACAATTTAGTACGATTTGCTTATCCCCCAATGACGGTTGGGGTTAGGGGTGGGGTCAGGTGCCACGCCTCCTTTTTAAAATCGTATCATTTCGTACGACTGAAATCGTACGAATTCGTACGAATTAGCCACTAAACTGGCAAAACGTAAAATACTTACGTTTTCTTGTGAGATCAGGCTGGTGTATTATATTTATGACGTATTATGTGATACACACAAATACAAATAAACAAAACTATAGAAAACTATTTTGGTACATAGATATTTCAATTGATATATATTTGAATAATTTATTTGATATCTAAATATAAAGAAACTTTTTCTCAAATATATGCATGCATGTGGGCGACGCAGTGGCGCAGTAGGTAGTGCTGTCGTCTCACAGGTCGCTGCTTCGATCCTCGGCTCAGTTGGCATGTCATTGATTCATTCTCTTTTCGCCTTAGTCCCTTTATTAATCTGGGGTTGCCACAGTGGAATGAACTGCCAACTTATCCAGCTTGTGTTTTACACAGCGGATGCCTTTCAGCTGAAACCCATCACTGGTAAATCCACACACACTCATTCACACACATACATACACTATGGACAATTTGGCTTACCCAATTCCCCTATAGTGCATGTGTTTAGACTGTGGGGGAAACCAGAGCACCCAGAGGAAAAAGGGCAGAGCATGCAAACTCCACACAGAAATGCCAACTGATATGACCGAGGCTTGAACCAGCGACCTTCTTGCTGTGAGGCAATAACACTACCTACTGCGCCACTGTGACGCCGTGTGCATTTATAAATAATAAATATATAACACACACACACAAACACACACACACAAACACACACACACACACACACACACACACACACACACACACACACACACACACACACACACACACACACACACATTATGTCAAAACAAAGTTTTATTTTGGATGTGATTAATTGCGATTCATTTTTGCCCAGCACTAATTATTAAATTAATATTATTATTATTATTTTTAAATGTTATATTCATGTCCAACAAAAGATTTTCAGAAACACACACAGTCACTCAAGCCTTTTCTAATATCTCTAATAAGTCATTTTTCCACCACAGTATTTTCCTATATATTTTTCTGGAGAAAGTCTTGCTTCTTCTAGTTTTGCTGGAATATATATGTATATTTTAAATGTAAAAACTGCTAAGGTCAATATTATTAGTTATGATAATTAATAATTTTGTCCTCAACTGCATCATGAAGGAAAAACACTTGGAGAACATTAGAAGAAGGAGCATTCAGTGTTATCCGGCCTTTAGTTATAGCACTGGAAGAACATGTTCTCTTATGTTCATTATATGAATATTATGATTAATTGCGGGTGGGTTGCAGGTGGATGTAGCGGGACATGGCGAGAGGGGTCTGTCTGCAGACCTGGTGCAGTGCAATCTGGGCTGCATCCAATGCTTTTTAATGGACTCGCCTAACCCTACCATTCACAGTGACGTCACTCGCTCCATCCAGTGCATTGTGTCTGACATTGCATCTCTGAGTGATGCAGTCTCAGCTTGCATCATAAAGCTGCATCCAGATACTATTGGACATGGCAGTGGACCAGTGAAAAAGCAGAGAGTGGATGAGACGGCCAATAATAATGGATGAAGTGCAAGAGTAGCCTACTGTTCAAAGGTTCAGGGTTACACTTTACAATAAGGTTCATTAAATGATGCATTTACTAACATGAACTAATCATGAACAACACATGTACAGCATTTATTCATCAAAACTGAACATTTACTAATGCATTATTAACAATTAAGTCCATGCTTGTTAACATTAGTTAATGCACCGTGATGAGTTAACATGAACTAACAATGAACTACTGTATTTTTATTAACTAACATGAACAAATACTGTAGTAAATGTATTGTTTATTGTTTGTTCATGTTAGTAAATGCATTAATTAACATTAACTAATGAACCTTATTGTAAAGTGTGACCAGGTTCAGTCAGAGGAGTCATCAGAGGAAAATCTGCTCTCATTCTGGAGAAACAAGACGGCTTAATTCCACGACTGCAGCACCATGCGAGGAGAATGATGTTCATTCCTACAACAAGCGGAGCGAGCGAACGCTCATTCAGTGCAGCTGGCCGTGTTTTGGATGCAATGCAGGCACAGTAGATGCTGTTCTGTTTCAGCAGTGCGAAGAAAACGGCCAAGCAAACACAGCATGGCTGCTGTTTACACTGAAGCGGCACCCTTTTGTTATCTTGTTCCTGTATCTGTAAAAGCTCAGATGTCTTATTTTTACTTTCTGTGTTTGAAAACGAAGAAAATGTTGTCTAAAGACAAACGTCTGTTTTTATAAATACATTGAAAAACGTTTACGATTAACATATTATTTCACTATCAGAGATGCGCTGATTATTACCTGCTGTTAATATCCACGCTGACCTATCATCATGCCAAAAACCAAGAATTCAATTATTAAAACTACAATCGGGCGCAGGTCGGGTGCGCATACATACATCAGATGAAACTTTATGTGTGGGCGGGTGGAGGATTCGTATGAAGCCGTGGATTCGGGTGTCATTTCAGCTGATCTCTAGTTCAAACTGTCCCTGTTTGCATTGTTTGAGTAATATTAAGGGAAAAGTATTTTAAATGCTTTCTAAACCAAAAGAGAAGCATTTAGGAATCAATGAAAGATGTATAAAAGTGTAATGAACGTTACTACAGACCAGAAAACTCTGAACAGACGCTCTCCTAACGCTCCTGGAAGAATGTTTGATCATAATGCTGAATGTAAGCGTTTCACACAGCTAACAACAAATAAAGAACACTGAGCAGAACATTACTCCACACAAGTGTTCACAACATCCCTTCTCAAATGTTGTGTCTTGGAGACTGTGTGGTAGCATTATGGAGCACTACTTTTAGATTTTGGATCTGAAAACATTCATGACATTTAAAAACAAACGCTGTAGAAACGTTAAGCTATAACTGAACATTCGGGAAGAGTTCCTTTAATCTGAATCAGCCAATCAGATGCAGAACAGGGAGGATAATCGACCAATTAGATCCATCAGGAACGTCTCTGGACCAATAGACGGAGAGCATCAGCCGTTATTAAAGTCAAGCAGAAGTGCAAGAGATCTTTCCCCAGTAGCACCCTGCTACCAGTTTCCTTTTTTGTTTTGTTTAGGGGAGCGGGACACACACACACACACACACACACACACACACACACACACACACTCTAAAATCACGTCTAAAAGAATCAAACCTCTGATAAATCTAGATAAATAAGATGACAACTATTCCTCAAGGAATTCAGCTACAGGAAGATTAACACAAGGCTAAAATGTAAAAAAGTGAAACTGTCAGGCGACATCTGGAGAGAATCCGAGTCCCTCCTGAAGAAGCTTCTGAAGCGCCGACACACCGTCTTCAAGACTATCAGTGTGTGCGCGCGGAAGACATTCGATTGGTACGGTTCAGGGTTTTACTCTTAAAAGTGCATGGGAAGTGGAAAAAAGGGGGCTTTGGAATGAAGGATCATGGGAAATCTCTGGGCGGAGGGACTCGAGATTCCAGCGCAACATCAGACTCACAGTTTCATTCACTATTGGTTACCAATATATCAACATCTGTCCTGAGGGACCAAGTCACACTTTGTAAAATTCAGTGTAAGATTCAGCAACTGAACAAACATGAAACATCTAGCAAACCTCCGAGCCGAGACACCCAAACAATCATAAAGCAGCCAAATGTTGTTCTGCAACCAAACCGATGAAAAACGGACAGACGAAAACCACAAACGTACGACATTCTTGAGTTTCTCTACAGCGTTCCTTTTACTCCTATGGGTCGTTTTTGGTCTCCAGCGTCTTTTTTTCTTCTTCGTTCGGATTCTGACACTTGGATTGGTCGGATTGATCGTCGGTGTCGCCGGATTGGTCCAGCTCTCTGTCAATCACAGCCAGGGGACCAATCAGAGGCAGCGCTGAGGAGGGAACAGGACTGCCCTCTGTCTTGCTGCCGTTAACAGTCCTGAAAGCACGAATGAAGGTCAGCGTTAACAGCTCTTACTATTGTAAATCAATTAAACTCTAATCATGACACACTGTATATGGTTGAAAAGGTCTAACTCTTCGGAATTCAGATTTTACTGCTGTTTCAAGATATGCAGGAAGATAAATAGATTAAAACACATTTACTGTCACCCTATATATAACCTGCGGGAATATTTTCGTTTACATTTTTAAACCATATTATTATAGTATAAACAAAGCAGTCATGACAAACTGTTTATCATTTGAAAGCTTAACATTTCTAGTTTACATATCTAGTGACTGAATTTTGCTAAATAATATTGAGAAACAGTTTTTTGTTAATCTGCAATAAGGATACTCGTCAGAGTAAAGCATTACTTTGCTACAGCAATCAATTTGTAAAATGTTTTTAGAGGCTAAATTCAAATCAAATACCACCAACCTGCCCATACTACTTAGGAAATATTGTCAAAAGTATGAAAAAATATGCTTTATGCTCCTCAAAACACTACTTACACTACATTGTATGCTCACCAATGTAAACTGAAAGTCATCTGGTGGTCATGTCTGGTACTGCAGACAAATTAAATAGTACTGAAGGGCTCAAACTGATTTTGTAAAATACATATTTACTGTAATATAATAAAATATACATTTATTGTTATATTATTTTCATAAGACGATTAACTTTTTTTTTGACTTTTTGAACTTTTTTTTTTACATCAGCTACAATCTGACGAGTGTCTTCCTTAAAATTACAACAACCTTAAATCTATGATGCAGCAAAGCATTGAATATCGGCAATCATTAAAGGTAAACATTTCATGTTCATATCTATGTTCAAAAGTGTATCTGTGTGTGTGTGTGTGTGTGTGTGTTGGGGCTGGTAAGCTCATGTCAGTGGTGTGTAAACTATACAAAAGGTGAAAACAAATCACCACACAGTTTTAATATGACAACGCTTCAACCTACATGGCCGTCATCAGATCACACAGGAGAGCTCTAGATATAGTTACTCTACACATCACACCTGCAAACAATAATCCCCTCAATCAACCAATGAGTGAGCAAACAAGAAGAGCGCTGTGTAGACTCACATGCCGTGTCGGAGGACGTGTCGTTCCCATTCTGTGCTCAGTGTGAACGTGCGGCCGCAGAACTCGCATGGAAAACGCTTCACTGCAGCGCTGCCTGGAGATTCTGGAGACGCAACATCTGCAGCATCTACAACAACAAGACCAGACACAAGATCTGAGAAAGAATCATTGCTAGACAACTAGAACACTTCAGCAGTCATTCTCAGAGATATGTATACATTTATAAGGTGCTCATCTAAAGTGGTTTGAATACAAGCTACAATTTTGATATATTCAGCGCTACATTCTGATCACACACACCAAACCATGTGGTTATATTCATAGCTATATCTATCTATCTATCTATCTATCTATCTATCTATCTATCTATCTATCTATCTATCTATCTATCTATCTATATTAATTTCACTTTATAATATTTCCGAAAACATGTTTGTTTTTATTCTGAAAACAGTATTTGACATGATAGCATCACACAGTTGCTGCAGATCCATGATGAAAAGAAGATCTCCCCCACACCATTACACCACCACCACCACCAGCCTGAACCGCTGATACAAGGCAGGATGATCCATGCTTTCATGTTGTTGAGGCCAAATTGTGAGCCGAGCATCCGAATGCTGCAGCAGAAATGGAGACTCATCAGAGCAGCAACGTTTCTCCAATCTTCTATTGTCCAGTTTTGGTGAGTCTGTGTGAATTGTAGCCTCAGTTTCCTGTTCTTAGCTGACAGGAGCGGCACCCGGTGTGCTCTTCTGCTGCTGTAGCCCATCCGCCTCAAGGTTGGACGTGTTGTGTGTTCAGAGATGCTCTTCTGCAGAGCTCGGTTGTAACGAGTGCTTATTTGAGTTACTGTTGCCTTTCTATCAGCTGGAACCAGTCTGGCCATTCTCCTCTGACCTCTGGCCTCATCAACAAGGCATTTGCGCACACAGAACTGCCGCTCACTGGATATTTCCCCTTTGTCGGAGCATTCTCTGTAAACCCTAGAGATGGTTGTGCGTGAAAATCCCAGTAGATCAGCAGTTTCTGAAATACTCACAAATAGTGTCTTAAATCCCCTTTCTTCCCCATTCTGATGCTCGCTCTGAACTGCAGCAGATTGTCTTGACCATGTCTAAATGCCTAAATGCAGTGAGCTGCTGCCATGTGATTGGCTGAAATCTGCATTAATGAGCAGCTGGACAGGTGTACCTAATAAAGTGGCCGGTGACTATATTACAATCCCATACAGCATAACATGCAGTTATATTTATATATATTACTGTATATATTCTTAGCTATCTTTCAATTCACTTAATTTTTGTTCTCAAAAACAATGTTATTCTATTTTTATTTCTTTTATTAATTATAGGATCCAAAAATCACCTTTAAACTTTTAACTCGTGTGTAAACAACATTTTAAATCTGCCTTTACTTTCATTCTGGAAATGCAGTCTACAACATTGAATTAACATTTTTCAGCAGATGAAGAAGTTTATTTGTTACCTGCGTCCTCAGTCTGGCAGCTGGTCTCCTCCTGTCTGTCCTCCGGCAGCTTCTCCTCCTCTTCCTCCTCCATTGGCAGCTCTTCCTCTTCCTCTGCTTCCTCCTCCACAGGCTCTGTTTCCTCTCGCTCCTCTTCCTCACTGCTGCTCATGTCCTTCATCTTGTCCTTCAGGAGGTCCAGCTGGTCCAGGTTCACTCGACCCACCAGCTCATAGTTGCGGATCACCTGCAGACCAACAGTACATGAGTGAGCGAGAGATAACAGAGACGAGAGAGAAAAACGAGAAACAGAAGAGACGGGAGAACAACGGGATCAGAAGAGACGAGAGAGAGACAACAGGAAACAGAAGAGACATGTGAGAAAAGTGAGAAACAGAAGAGACGGGAGAGAAAAATGAGAAACAGAAGAGACGGGAGAGAAAAATGAGAAACAGAAGAGACGGGAGAGAAAAGTGAGAAACAGAAGAGACGAGAGAGAAAAATGAGAAACAGAAGAGACGAGAGAGAAAAATGAGAAACAGAAGAGACGAGAGAGAAAAGTGAGAAACAGAAGAGACGAGAGAGAAAAACGAGAAACAAAAGCGGCGAGAGAGAAAAGTGGGAAACAGAAGAGATGAGAGAGAGAAATGAGAAACTGAAGAGACGAGAGAGAAAAACAAGAAACAGAAGCAGCGAGAGAGAAAAATGAGAAACAGAAGAGACGAGAGAGAAAAATGAGAAACAGAAGAGACGAGAGAGAAAAATGAGAAACAGAAGAGACGAGAGAGAAAAGTGAGAAACAGAAGAGACGAGAGAGAAAAATGAGAAACAGAAGAGACGGGAGAGAAAAGTGAGAAACAGAAGAGACGAGAGAGAAAAGTGAGAAACAGAAGAGACGAGAGAGAAAAATGAGAAACAGAAGAGACGAGAGAGAAAAATGAGAAACAGAAGAGACGGGAGAGAAAAATGAGAAACAGAAGAGACGGGAGAGAAAAGTGAGAAACAGAAGAGACGGGAGAGAAAAATGAGAAACAGAAGAGACGGGAGAGAAAAGTGAGAAACAGAAGAGACGAGAGAGAAAAATGAGAAACAGAAGAGACGGGAGAGAAAAGTGAGAAACAGAAGAGACGGGAGAAAAAAGTGAGAAACAGAAGAGACGGGAGAGAAAAGTGAGAAACAGAAGAGACGGGAGAGAAAAATGAGAAACAGAAGAGACGGGAGAGAAAAGTGAGAAACAGAAGAGACGGGAGAGAAAAATGAGAAACAGAAGAGACGGGAGAGAAAAATGAGAAACAGAAGAGACGGGAGAGAAAAATGAGAAACAGAAGAGACGGGAGAGAAAAATGAGAAACAGAAGAGACGAGAGAGAAAAATGAGAAACAGAAGAGACGGGAGAGAAAAATGAGAAACAGAAGAGACGGGAGAGAAAAGTGAGAAACAGAAGAGACGAGAGAGAGAAATGAGAAACTGAAGAGACGAGAGAGAAAAACAAGAAACAGAAGCGGCGAGAGAGAAAAACAAGAAACAGAAGAGACGGGAGAGAAAAATGAGAAACAGAAGAGACGAGAGAGAAAAATGAGAAACAGAAGAGACGAGAGAGAAAAGTGAGAAACAGAAGAGACGAGAGAGAAAAATGAGAAACAGAAGAGACGGGAGAGAAAAGTGAGAAACAGAAGAGACGGGAGAGAAAAATGAGAAACAGAAGAGACGGGAGAGAAAAACGAGAAACAGAAGAGACGAGAGAGAAAAACGAGAAACAGAAGAGACGAGAGAGAAAAACGAGAAACAAAAGCGGCGAGAGAGAAAAGTGAGAAACAGAAGAGACGAGAGAGAAAAATGAGAAACAGAAGAGACGAGAGAGACAAGTGAGAAACAGAAGAGACGAGAGAGAAAAATGAGAAACAGAAGAGACGAGAGAGAAAAATGAGAAACAGAAGAGATGGGAGAGAAAAGTGAGAAACAGAAGAGACGGGAGAGAAAAGTGAGAAACAGAAGAGACGGGAGAGAAAAATGAGAAACAGAAGAGACGGGAGAGAAAAGTGAGAAACAGAAGAGACGGGAGAGAAAAGTGAGAAACAGAAGAGACGGGAGAGAAAAATGAGAAACAGAAGAGACGGGAGAGAAAAGTGAGAAACAGAAGAGACGGGAGAGAAAAGTGAGAAACAGAAGAGACGGGAGAGAAAAATGAGAAACAGAAGAGACGGGAGAGAAAAGTGAGAAACAGAAGAGACGGGAGAGAAAAATGAGAAACAGAAGAGACGGGAGAGAAAAGTGAGAAACAGAAGAGACGGGAGAGAAAAGTGAGAAACAGAAGAGACGGGAGAGAAAAATGAGAAACAGAAGAGACGGGAGAGAAAAATGAGAAACAGAAGAGACGGGAGAGAAAAACGAGAAACAGAAGAGACGAGAGAGAAAAACGAGAAACAGAAGAGACGAGAGAGAAAAACGAGAAACAGAAGAGACGAGAGAGAAAAACGAGAAACAGAAGAGACGGGAGAGAAAAACGAGAAACAGAAGAGACGAGAGAGAAAAACGAGAAACAGAAGAGACGGGAGAGAAAAGTGAGAAACAGAAGAGACGGGAGAGAAAAATGAGAAACAGAAGAGACGGGAGAGAAAAATGAGAAACAGAAGAGACGGGAGAGAAAAGTGAGAAACAGAAGAGACGGGAGAGAAAAGTGAGAAACAGAAGAGACGGGAGAGAAAAATGAGAAACAGAAGAGACGGGAGAGAAAAATGAGAAACAGAAGAGACGGGAGAGAAAAATGAGAAACAGAAGAGACGAGAGAGAAAAACGAGAAACAGAAGAGACGAGAGAGAAAAACGAGAAACAGAAGAGATGAGAGAGAGAAATGAGAAACTGAAGAGACGAGAGAGAAAAACAAGAAACAGAAGCGGCGAGAGAGAAAAATGAGAAACAGAAGAGACGGGAGAGAAAAATGAGAAACAGAAGAGACGAGAGAGAAAAATGAGAAACAGAAGAGACGAGAGAGAAAAGTGAGAAACAGAAGAGACGAGAGAGAAAAATGAGAAACAGAAGAGACGTGAGAGAAAAGTGAGAAACAGAAGAGACGGGAGAGAAAAATGAGAAACAGAAGAGACGGGAGAGAAAAATGAGAAACAGAAGAGACGAGAGAGAAAAACGAGAAACAAAAGCGGCGAGAGAGAAAAGTGAGAAACAGAAGAGACGAGAGAGAAAAATGAGAAACAGAAGAGACGAGAGAGACAAGTGAGAAACAGAAGAGACGAGAGAGAAAAATGAGAAACAGAAGAGACGAGAGAGAAAAGTGAGAAACAGAAGAGACGAGAGAGAAAAATGAGAAACAGAAGAGACGAGAGAGAAAAACGAGAAACAAAAGCGGCGAGAGAGAAAAGTGGGAAACAGAAGAGATGAGAAAGAGAAACGAGAAACAGAAGAGACGGGAGAGAGAAACAAGAAACAGAAGAGACGAGAGAGAGAAACGAGAAACAGAAGAGACGAGAGAGAAAAATGAGAAACAGAAGAGACGAGAGAGAGACAAGCGAGAAACAGAAGAGATGAGAGAGAAACGAGAAACAGAAGAGAAGAGAGAGAAAAACGAGAAACAGAAGAGACGAGAGAGAAAAGTGAGAAACAGAAGAGACGAGAGAGAGAAACGAGAAACAGAAGAGATGAGAGAGAAAAATGAGAAACAGAAGAGACGAGAGAGAAACGAGAAACAGAAGAGATGAGAGAAAAAAAGAGAAACAGAAGAGACGAGAGAGAGAAAAACGAGAAACAGAAGAGACGAGAGAGAGAAACGAGAAACAGAAGAGACGAGAGAGAGAAAAACGAGAAACAGAAGAGACGAGAGAGAAAAATGAGAAACAGAAGAGACGAGAGAGAAAAATGAGTAACAGAAGAGATGGGAGAGAAAAGTGAGAAACAGAAGAGACGAGAGAGAAAAATAAGAAACAGAAGAGACGAGAGAGAAACGAGAAACAGAAGAGACGAGAGAGAGAAAAACGAGAAACAGAAGAGACGAGAGAGAAACGAGAAACAGAAGAGACGAGAGAGAAAAATGAGAAACAGAAGAGACGGGAGAGAAACGAGAAACAGAAGAGACGAGAGAGAGAAAAACGAGAAACAGAAGAGACGAGAGAGAAACGAGAAACAGAAGAGACGAGAGAGAGAAAAACGAGAAACAGAAGAGACGAGAGAGAGAAACCTTTCTATTTCGCTACAACCAAACCCGCTTTTTAAGATCTCTAAACTCAGGGCTTCTGGTAGTCCCCAGAATAGCAAAGTCCACTAAAGGAGGTCGAGCTTTTTCATTTATGGCTCCTAATCTCTGGAATAGCCTTGCTGATAATGTCAGCGGCTTAGCTATAAAGACCTGAACATGTCAGATGGTTTGGGCAGTTTGCCTGTGACCATCTCGGCTTTGTCATCAAGCATGTATCCAGTAATAAAGTCTATCTTCTGGTTCTGAAAACCTGATTAATTATTAGAATGGAACCACGACAAAGACAGTGGAGATACTGGAGAGATGAGGGGGAGACCGTGGAGAGATGAAAAAGATGAAGAGCGCTGACCTTGTGCTGGTCCTGCAGGTGCGTCTCCAGCTCGTGCAGGAGTTTGCTGTCGTAATAGCAGAGCTGACACTGATACGGCTTCAGCTCCTCGTGCTTCTGGATGTGCTGCTGCAGGTTCTGCTCGCTGGAACAGGTGAAGGTGCATTTATGGCATCTGAATACCAGACCCTCCAGATGACGAGACAGCTTCGAGCGCGAGATCTCCAGCGGCACCACACGCTCCTCTGAGAACACACACACACACACACACACACACACACACACACACACACACACACACACACACAGTCATCAGACCGGTGGATAATAATGGAAATATTCTAATCATGTTTCCCTCGTATATTTCAATCTGCAACAATAAAGGGAACTTCAATGAAGACACGTTTGGAGATTAACTTCTGAACGCAGAATAGAATAAAAATAAATAATAATACCTTACACTTCTCATAACATTTACAGTTGAAGTCAGCATTATTAACCCTCCTGTATATTTCTGTTTAACATAACGTATTTCTAAACATATTAGCTTTATTCATCCATCTCTTGTCGGCTTAGTCCCTTTATTAATCAGTGGTCGCCACAGCGGAATGAACCGCCAACTTATCCAGCATGTTTTATTGTACGTTGCATTGGATACATGAGTGAGGAGTCTGCTATATGAGTAACTGTGAATCCTCCTTTGTGCAGCAGGACAGATTGGATGCTGACCTCTGTGCAGGACGATGTGGTCGATCATGCTGCTCTTGTGTTTGGTGTGATACAGACAGAACGGACATCGTAACTCTTTCTGCGGCTCCTCAGCGGCGCCGGTGGTGCTGCTGCTGCTGTGACCACCTTCAACGTGCAGCGTGAACGTGGACCTGAAAACACAGCACATGGAGAGCAATGAAGACCAAGCAAACACAACAGATTCCAAATCTGCATGACTGAAGATTAACAAAGACAAAAGAAACACACAGCATGGGTTACATGCACAAGCAAATACGCACCCGGAGGAAACCCACACCAACACGGGGAGAACATGCAAACTCCACACAGAAACACCAACTGACCCAGCCGGGACTCAAACCAGTACTCACTTGTTGCAGGTGAAGAAGGTGCAGTCTTTGCACTTGAAGAGCTTCTTTCCTCCGTGCCGGTCTCGGTAGTGTCTGCGCAGACTCTGCATGTATCCGGAGCTGAACTCGCAGAACTCGCAGGTGAGGATGGATTCGGGCCGGGCCTGCGGGAGCGCGGTGTCAGACGGACTGGAGGAAACATCGCTCTGAACACGAGACGACAGCTGGAAATGACTGATCTGCTGCTGCACATCTGCCGGCTCCAGATATGCAGACTCTGAGAGAGAGAGAGACAGAGACATCACTGTCAGATTCAGATGCTGAACACCTGCTGTATACACCTGTGCAGGAGCCGACAAGCACACAACTATACACACAAACACAACTATACACACAAACACAACTATACACACAAACAGATTACCAAACCACTACACACACACAAACACAACAAACAGAACCACACATTTTAGATAATGATACGAAACAACCAATCAAACCACTCATTTCACAAAATAACCAAGTAAAATCACTCATTTCCCACAACTATATGCGAATAACCAATCAAAAGCACTCATTTTACACAACTAAATGCAACTAACCAATCAAAACCACTCATTTCACACAACCAATCAAAACCACTCATTTCACACAACTAGCCAATTAAAACCACTCATATTAAACAACTAACCAATCAAAACCACTCATTTCACACAACTAGTCAATCAAAACTATTCATTTCACACAACTAACCAATCAAAACCACCCATTTCAGGCAATTAGCCAATCAAAACCCCTCATTTGAAACAACTACATGCATCTAGCCAATCAATACCACTCATTTCACACAACTAACCAATCAAAACCACTCATTTCAGACAACTAACCAATCAAAACCACTCATTTCAGACAACTAACCAATCAAAACCACTCATTTGAAACAACTACATTCATCTAACCAATCAAAACCCCTCATTTCAGACAACTAACCAATCAAAACCACTCATTTGAAACAACTACATTCATCTAACCAATCAATACCACTCATTTCAGACAACTAACCAATCAATACCACTCATTTCACACAACTAACCAATCAAAACCACTCATTTCACACAACTAACCAATGAAAACCCCTCATTTCAGACAACTAACCAATCAAAACCCCTCATTTCAGACAACTAACCAATCAAAACCCCTCATTTAAGACAACTAGCCAATCAAAACCCCTCATTTCAGACAACTAACCAATCAAAACCACTCATTTCACACAACTAACCAATCAAAACCCCTCATTTCAGACAACTAACCAATCAAAACCCCTCATTTCAGACAACTAACCAATCAAAACCACTCATTTCACACAACTAACCAATGAAAACCCCTCATTTCAGACAACTAACCAATCAAAACCCCTCATTTAAGACAACTAACCAATCAAAACCCCTCATTTCAGACAACTAACCAATCAAAACCACTCATTTCACACAACTAACCAATCAAAACCCCTCATTTCAGACAACTAACCAATCAAAACCACTCATTTCAGACAACTAACCAATCAATACCACTCATTTCAGACAACTAACCAATCAATACCACTCATTTCACACAACTAACCAATCAAAACCACTCATTTCACACAACTAACCAATGAAAACCCCTCATTTCAGACAACTAACCAATCAAAACCCCTCATTTCAGACAACTAACCAATCAAAACCCCTCATTTCAGACAACTAACCAATCAAAACCACTCATTTCACACAACTAACCAATCAAAACCCCTCATTTCAGACAACTAACCAATCAAAACCACTCATTTCACACAACTAACCAATGAAAACCCCTCATTTCAGACAACTAACCAATCAAAACCCCTCATTTAAGACAACTAACCAATCAAAACCCCTCATTTCAGACAACTAACCAATCAAAACCCCTCATTTCACACAACTAACCAATCAAAACCACTCATTTCAGACAACTAACCAATCAAAACCCCTCATTTGAAACAACTACATGCATCTAACCAATCAAAACCATTCATATCACAAATGTGTGTGTGTGTGTGTCTCACCGCTGCGCTCTGGTTTCTCCTCCTCTTCCTCCTCCTCCTCCTCGTCCTCGTCTGCAGGTTGTGTGTTTCTCGGAGCTGCAGTTTTGAGTCGGTGCAGCGTCAGCGTCTCTCCGTGCTCCTGCAGCGAGTGCTCCTTCAGCTGACTGATGCTCACCGCGGAGAACACACACGACACACACTTATACGGGCGCTCACCTGCAACACACACACACGCCATGGTTAACATCCAGGAAAACCTTCAATCTGGAGTCTACTGTTCAACACAATACAGTGGAGGACACACAGATACAACACATACACACACACACACACACACACATACACACACACACACACAGCTCTTCACTGACACATTCTGCACGTGTGTGTGTGTGTGTGTACATCTCAATGGTGTGGATTTTGAGCATGTGTGTGTGTGTGTGGTGTGTGTGTGTGTGTGTGTGTGTGTGTCACTGGCGTGTGTCTCGCTAGTATGTGTTTTGTGCCAGTGTGTGTGTGGTGTGTGTGTGTCTCATCGGTATGTGTTTTGTGCCGGTGTGTGTGTGTGTGTTTCTCACCAGTGTGTATTTTGTGAAGGTGTGTGTGTGTGTGTGTGTCTCACCAGTGTGTGTTTTGCGCTGGTGTGTGTGTGGTGTGTGTTTGTGTGTCTCACCGGCGTGTGTTTTATGCAGGTGTGTGTGTGGTGTGTGTTTGTGTGTCTCACCTGTATGTGTTTTGTGCCGTTGTGTGAGTGGTGTGTGTGTGGGATTGTGTATCACTGGTGTGTGTTTTATGCAGGTGTGTGTGTGGTGTGTGTTTGTGTGTCTCACCAGTGTGTGTTTTGTGCAGGTGTGTGTGTGTGTGTGTCTCACCAGTGTGTGTTTTGCGCTGGTGTGTGTTTGTGTGTCTCACCGGCGTGTGTTTTATGCAGGTGTGTGTGTTTTGTGTGTTTGTGTGTCTCACTTGTATGTGTTTTGTGCCGTTGTGTGAGTGGTGTGAGTGTGGGATTGTGTATCACTGGTGTGTGTTTTGTGCAAGTGTGTGTGTGTGTCTCACCAGCGTGTGTTTTGTGCAGGTGTGCGTGTGTGTCTCACCAGTATGTGTTTTGTGCCGTTGTGTGAGTGGTGTGTGTGTGTCTCACCCGCGTGTGTGTTGTGCAGGTGTGTGTAGTGTGTGTGTGTGTGTTTCTCACCAGCGTGTGTGTTGTGCAGGTGTGCAGGTGTGTGTGTGTGTGTGTTTCTTACCCGCGTGTGTTTTGTTCATGTGGCTCTTCAAGCGGCTCATGTATGAGGATTTAAAGGGACAGAGCTTGCAGCGGAAGGGTTTCTGATGTCCGTGATGAGACTGAACATGTCGATCCAGACTGAAGACAGAGAAAACACACACACACACACACACACACACACACACGTAAAATTAAAACTATAACTATGAAAGGCTGTACTGATAGTAGCTGTGTTTCCATCCAAAGGTGCAAATTAAACACATGCACAAACTGTAATACAGCATGAATCATCAGTGAATAAAGCAGCGTCTCCAGTCAAGGAGATTGTCCTGCTGATCTGCATCCTAATCATCACCAATACTGCAGAAGACCTACTGGAACCAGCATGGAGCCAAGATTCTCACAGAAATCAGTCAAGTTTGGTGAAGGAGACATCATGGTTTGGGGTTCATTCAGTATGGAGAGATCTGCAACATCAACAGGCTGAGGTATCAAGACATCTGTGCTGGCCATTACATTACAAACCACAGGAGAGGGACAATTCTCCAGCAGGATAGCGCTCCTGCTCATACTTCAGCCTCCACATCTCCAGGATTGGCCAGCCCAGTCACCAGACATCAACATTATTGAGTTGTATATGTGTCCCACACTGCTATAAACACTATTAGGACACCTATATCTCACTAAAAAGTGTAAATTGGTTGTTTTTGCATTATTTCAAGCAAATTCGTATTTCCGGTTTAAAACGAATTTTTGAAGCTGCGTCACGGTCATGAGATAATAGCGTGTATTCCAGCGTGCAGACTGGACAGAGTGTGTCTTATTACGTCTTACAGTGTGCTGCATTAATGCATGAGTAAGGCTTGGTTCAAACCAATCAGCGCGCTCTATTGTGCAACTTCATTAATATTCATTACTGTCACAGTGTTTAGACGACAGAGACGCCACGTTGTGTTGGCAAAACAAGCGTGAAGTGTTGCTTTTATAGTTTGCTGCAGTGAAGTTTTGTTTTCATTTTCTCTCTGTGAGAGCTCAGCTGGAGTCACGTGTGGATTAACAGTGTACGCGACGCTCCACAACAATAACTTACGTGTCTAAGGAGGATTATTGTTTACCTGAGAGCTGTTCTCATCTGCAAACGCTGAGATCCGGATTCGCTTTAGTCTCCTCTTAATAAAGACGCGGCTCTAGTTGCTGGTGATTGTCCTGTCTCTACAGATTTGGTAAGTGAGCGATCAGTGCTCTTTGTTTATTCAGTTTGTTCGTATTGAACTAAGTTAACTATTGCACTGAGTGTAAACATGTTAGCACCACAACCAAACTTTAACCTCGTGTAGGGTTTTCACCGCATTTTGTGACCGGAATAACACACTTTCTGACGCTTCCTGCCGTGTGCATCTAAGTTTCCGGGAAATGCGGAGGTTTTTTTCTCTCACTCGTCGTGCGGTATCAAACATTGCATGAAAAATACACGCTTACAGCAGATCCTCGAATCAAATATCTCGTTTGTCGCGAGGGGCATGAATGAATTCCCTGAATGAAAGAGCCAAACTGCAGTTAAAGTCCACCATTTAATCATTTGGAAAATAATTTGACTACAGATGTCCATGTAAACACAGTCACTTTCTCCCCTGTGTTTGTATGTGTGTGTGTGTGTGTGTGTGTGTGTTTTGA